>NC_134483.1:106921735-106956735 GCF_040206685.1 Ascaphus truei | reverse complement strand
AAACTCAAGTGGGCAATCGCGAGTTGTCCTCAAAATCCAATAGCAATTCAATGTCACGATTACCATGTTGGCTGAAATCGGCTGTGATGCCTGCCATGCATGCGCGCCATAAGCCCTTCAAAGCTTCTTCTATTGTGCTGTGCCAAGTCATCTTGGAGTTCACCACTTATCAAAAACACAACACCCCTCCCCCCACAGATCTGTTAATAAGATTACCATATGGCCTTCAAAGCTGGCCCCCAACACACACACTCTAGTAGTTGAATCAAATCATTAATAATTATTCTTTAGAATTTTATTGGTAATGAATCATACAAAAATGCAAAAATACAAAAATACAATAATTTGTGTACAGGCTTGTTTTTTCCTTCGTTATGGTTGCATTTGATTCTGTATTGCTGTACAGTAATGAAAATAAAAACCAGAAATAATTGATTAAACAAAAAAATAATATTTTTTTGGGGAGGGGGGTCTGATGATTTTAACCCCCCACATACACGTTCAGTGTGCGATATTCATGTCTGCAATACTGTAGTATAATCAAATAAGCAATAATAGACTTTATTAAAGAAATAAAACATGTGCTGTATTACAGTAACATGTTTGCAAATCCGCAAAAACTATTTTTTGGTTATCGCCATGGCTTGCATAGCAAGTATGGATATTCTGAGATTCAAGTTTTACAAATGCAGTACAGTATACTGTATATTTTTGGGGGTTATCACCAATGGCTTGCATACTGTAACAATTATGGATATTATGAGAATCAAACAGTACTGTTGCTTTTTAATTCCACACTAGTCATGTACATTCTTTCTGAGGTGAGTGGCATACTGTAGTACTGTGATTTTTATTTGGGGGTGTGGGGATCAAAACATTATGATGACCTGTTGAGAATATGTCTTTGAACTACAGCTTGGAACTTCATACAGCTAGCACAGCTCGTACCCCCTCCCCCCCGCACACACACGGCTCAAGGATTTCAACCTCTTATCAATACCTCTGACAAACCATCCATTTTCAAATGCTTTGCTTTGTGGTTGTATTAATCTTCCCGAGCCTGCTCTCATCATTCTGCGCCTGCGTGTAATTCTCATTGGTTGGGACCTGGGACCTTGTTGATTATTAATGCGCATGCGTGTATAACTTCCCATTCATTTGGAAGTTAGTTCAAGTTTTAAAAATTTGTACTGTATAACGTGTTTTTTTTTTTGGTTATCGCTATGGCTTGCATAGCAAGTATGGATATTATGAGAATCAAACAGTACTGTTGCTTTTTGATTCCAACTAGTCATGTACGTTCTTTCTGAGGTGGGTGGCATACTGTAGTACTATGACTTTTATTTGGGGGTGTGGGGATTAAAACATTATGAAACATTAAGAACACTCTGACGCGTTTCCCGTGGTATCCCACGCTAAAGCTAAAGCTAAAGCGTGGGATACCACGGGAAATGCGTCAGAGTGTTCATTTTGGCTGTTACTATGCCCTAAAATACATTTTTGCACCTAGGATATTTTGTGGTTTGCAGTTTGTGGTTTCCAATCTTCAGCAGCAGCAGCAGATGCACCGCCGTTTTCCCTGTACTCTCTTCAATTGTTCCTTGGTAGGAGCACGCAGGACAGGACCAGGATATCCCCAAGGTCAGCAGTGAGTAATCCATTTACTTCATTTATGTGATCAGTCCCACACACGGTTACCTAGACCACCACATAAGACTTACCTATATGGCTAGTGGCATAATCTATGGGAGTGTGTTTAACATTGGACTATCTGGATCCTGAGTCTTATGAACTGTCCTATGCTATGAAGATGTTTATATTTTTATATCATGATCAAACATTGCCTACTCCTGGTTAGCATCACAAGTGGGAATTAACCCTCCCCTTCCCTTCCATCTACATTAAGGCAAGAACAGTACATAAAGACAGACCCTGTTCACTTTTTAGTGATGAGCTTTGTCTAATGTACTTTTTTCTCCGTGTTAGATATTTAATGTTATACTTATTAACTGCAACCGATGAACACCTAAAAAGAATTCCAAAACGGTATACTGTGATTGTTCGATCTCTTGTTTCAGACCATTTCCAAATTAATACAACTATGTGGTCTACATATTTTGTACTGTTACGGTAGTTATACTCCATGTTTCCACACAATATAAAACACATCTTAAATTTGTATATTACATTCATTGCAAATATGAGCACAAATGATGTGATACATGTGCCTTTTTTCTGTAGAAAGGGGGATAGATGTTTTGATGCAAATTTAGAAAGATGAAAGTCATTCTGAGGTTTTTTTTAGTCAGAAAGGAACAAAAGCAACAGAAAACAATATATACAGTACTCAAAGTACAAAGAGACTTTGTCAGCTCCCTGCTGATCTTTTTAACTATTTTAAACCAACTTTTGTATGCTTGCAGAAAGCTGGAATTTTATTTATCTCTTTGCTTAAATAGCCACCTCTAATATTTCTATCAGTTTCCTTCGGTTAGAACAAGAAGAAATAATTAAGTAAATAAAATATGAAAACATATTTTTCAACCCTCTCCAAGGGGAACCTCAGTCAAGCTGTGTTTCTAAGATAACTAACCAATCACACATTCTCTCACATACTGATAAAAGATAAAAGCAAATATCTGAGCTTGGTACTGTGCTGTAGTTCATTGGCTATTCCTAAATGCTGGTCTGTCTTTTGTTCCTTAAGGAGACTATTGAGAAAAATTGGAAAAGGACAAGATAGTGACCATGCGTCCAGAAATAGTTCCTTTTTTCATCTCCTCTACTAGAAAAGTATGTCATACAGTAATTAACAAAATTAAAGCCTTGCCTATTATATATAATTCTAAATAGCAACCTGACAGAAATGATGGGTGATATGAAAGATTTAGGAATAAATTCTTAACTGACCGTTCAGGACTGTTTTTGCTGAAACTCCCCATTGATGTCTTTGTAACGGTGCCCCCCCCCCAATCGCAGATAGGGGCCATTACAGGCTTCTGGGGTCGTTACCCCAGATAATACTTCGTTGTGCAGCGCCTCCATCTGCCATAGGCTCCAGGGATATATGGAGATGATCTCCCACAGTAGAACTTGTACTCTCCCCCCAGTTGGATCGCACACCAGGCCAGAGGTATATATATATTTTTGAATTTTATAAAAATATTTTACCGGGAAGTAATACATTGAGAGTTACCGCTCGTTTTCAAGTATGTCCTGGGCACAGAGTTAAGACAAATAATACATGGTTACAAATACAGTTACATAAATGAACAGGGTATACATTATATACAAGACATTGCATGCACAGTTAAAGAAAATATATATTATGGGCATATGAAACAGTTACAGACCAGATTAAAATGTGAGACAGCCTTAGATTTGAAAGAACTTAAACTGGTGGTGGATGTGAGAGTCTCCGGTAGGTTGTTCCAGTTTTGGGGTGCACGGTAAGAGAAGGAGGAACGGCCGGATACTTTGTTGAGCCTTGGGACCATGAACAGTCTTTTGGAGTCAGATCTCAGATGATAAGTGCTGCATGTGGTAGGGGTGAGGAGCTTGTTCAGATAGCTGGGTAGCTTGCCCATAAAGAATTTAAAGGCAAGACAGGAAAGGTGAACTTTGCGCCTAGACTCGAGTGATGACCAATCTAGTTCTTTGAGCATTTCGCAGTGATGTGTGTTGTAGTTGCATTGGAGAACAAAACGACAAATTGAGTTGTAGAGGGTGTCAAGTTTGCTAAGGTGGGTTTGAAGTGCCGAGCCATATACTATGTCTCCATAGTCAATAATTGGCATTAGCATCTGCTGTGCGATACGCTTTCTGACCAGGAGACTTAGGGAGGATTTGTTCTTGTAAAATACGCCTAATTTGGCAAAGGTCTTGATTGTCAGGGTATCAATGTGCATCCCAAATGTTAAGCGGGAGTCAAACCATATGCCCAGGTATTTAAAACTAGCGACAGGGGTTAGGGTGGTGTTAGTGTTGGTTCTAATCTGGAGCTCAGTCGCTGGAAGCTTTACAAATTTAGTCTTGGTCCCAAATACCATTGTTACAGTCTTGCCAGTGTTTAAAAACAGTTTGTTGTGGGAAATCCAGTTTTCGAGTCTCAAAAAGTCAGACTGAAGTATGTGTTGTAGGTCAGAGAGGCTATGGATTGTGCATATAGGATTTTGTCATCTGCATACATGTGTATTGAGGCTTCCTTACAAGCTGTGGGAAGATCATTAATGAACACTGAGTAGAATTGCAAACAGGAATGGTTTATTACTACACACTTTGCAGTAACACAACAGCTACGCAGCAGTCTTCTGCCGGATACAGTCTCCTTAGATCAGCTCTCACTGGAGATGGTCCCTGGACCGTCACTACAGGCCAAGGGCACCCGCAGTCATCCTAGCTCTTCCCCACCTCCCTAGCGGAGGCAGGGGTGTGGGTCCACACCCACTCCTCCCCGCAGGGAATAGCACATGGGTAGGCCCCAATCTCAGGCTCTCAGACGAGAGACCTTCCTTCCTCAGTGGGAAGGAACAACCTCCAAATTTAGGGCGGTCTCGCCCTTAAGTACAGCCAGAAGTCCAGCGGGCACCCCATTGTCACAGATACAACAGGATGTGCCACCCTCTGCTGTCACTCAAGTGCAGTACCAAAGGTGAAGGGGAAAACAGAGATCGTCTAAACAACATTAGACTAAGGGGTGTCCCAGAGGCAATCGTGAGGTTGAGGACTTTGTCTCAAGATGGCTGACCTCCATGCTGCCTGAGAAGACTGAGGCTGAACTGGAACTTGACAGATGTCCCAGAGCCTTGCGGTGTAGGCCACAGCCTGGGGAACCCCTCAGAGACATTATTCTAAGATTCCACAATTTTAAAACTAAGGATGCCCTGAGCAAAGTAACTAGTAGTACAAATAACATCATATTTGAAAAATAAAGTTACAGGTATTTCAGGATCTTTCCCCTATCACCCTCAGCAGGCGTAGCCTATTACTAAAATGTTGTGAGAGAGGGATTTTTCCCTTCGACCTTCTGATCATAAAAGAGGGAAAAGCAAACATTATCAAGGAGCTAAAAGAGGGCTAAGCCTTTTTAAAGAAAATAGACCCCAATGCTGACTCAACTCACTGTGCTTCGAAAGAGGAGTCTTCTCTGGAGCCGTCCTTTAGTGAAATGAGAGATTCCACATGTGACAGCAGGGTAATGGTGGCTAATCGACTCCAATTAGGCCCGTAAAGGAGAAACGGCCTACATAGTTGAATCCTCCAGAAAACGTTAAAGGCACAGAGTGGAGATTTTAACAAAAAACTAGGGGACTAGATTTTCCTCATAGAACAAAGGGTGTGTTCCCAGCACTCAAAGAAGAATATGAAAAACAATCAGATATGTAAAAAAAAATATTCTTTACTTTATATGTCAAAAAAATACCTAAGACAAACAACCACACATCACAATGCTAATTTAGGTAGAATAACAAATCAATAGTGAGCTAAAATGTCTCTCATAATAAATGTAATGTAGAAAAAATACTAGGTAAGGGAGACACAATAAGGGTAGACAAGGGGAAAGAGAGGGGGAGGAGATAAAACAGGGGAATAAGGGGGGCAACGTTTTGGGGCTCCTGAACCCTTCTTCTGGCCCGTCACCTTAGATCAAATCATTATAGGTACTTTCCTTACCCCTGTCACAGATAGGTGCTCCCAAAAACTACAAAATAAACATCAATGGTATCATCAAGAAAAATGTCTGTAGATATATATCCTGCAATGGGGTACTATAACGTTTGCAGAAGACACCACCTTAACAGAAACAGGCTATGCCACACAATGCAGTAACAAACTCTCTAAACACTATTATAAAGACTTCAGCGTGATTATACTATAGTTAAAACACAGTCCTATAATAGAGAATCAGTAGTATCACAGCTTCAGGGCTATTATAAATAGTGAGGCAAAACCTCCTACAGTATAAAGGTGAAAACCCAATCTCAAAATATCTCTACAGAGTAGTTCTACTATAATTAAACTATTGAATCAATAGTATCACGAATATAGGCTATTACAGACAGCAAGGCAAAACCTTCTATATGGTGCAGACACAATCTCAAAATATCTCAAAGAGTAAGAAGATCAAACCAACTCAAAGAACCGACTGCCAACCGGATACCACGACTGCAGGACACCTGAATCAAGCATCTGGTATGCTTATTTAAATATCCTAGTGCGCATAACATCATGGGATTGGTTACTGCAGTTCATCACTCCTATACGAGCGTTATTAGCATAATCCGCTTTAATGGACTCTGAAGGAATCTGGTGTGCATGATGTCAGCAGGGGAGGATATTACCCCCGCATATTACCCCCGCATGTATCCAGGCTCCTATTGCTATTGGTGTCCTCTTGAGTCAGTTCCCAAAGCATATCAGGCCGCTCTTCCGTCAACAAAACATTGCCAAGGCAACACAGTGTTCACAGATGCGCCAGCGTCACACAGCGGAGGAGACCAATCAGCAAAACATAAAGAGTTATCTGTGTCATGAAAAAATATGGAGGAGGAAATGATTAGGCCAAAAGAAAGTTTAGTTTAATTGCTGTGTTTATTTTTTGATGTTATAAGTTGTAAAGTATAAGTTAAAATTATAAGTTATAAGGTTTATAAAATTGTGATGAAGTGGCTCTAGATGTTTAATAGCAAATACCGCTTGATGTATAGATATTAAGGAAAATCTGTGTCAAAAGTGTTAGATTTTATTAGTGGTTCAGACTCAAATTGGTTATTTCTCTTATATATGTAGCCCTGGCTGGTTTTGGGCTTCCAGTCTGCCCTCCTCCTGGCAGTAAGCCCTAGTAAAAGCAGGCTTGCCAGGAGTAATCATGGGTTTTTTCCACTTCAATGCAGCTTCAGTGAGTCACAGAGAATGCGGTGGAACCAGGTCTTGTGTCCAATCCGGGGCATGGGGCTGGTTCTTGCTTAGCCTGTACTTAATGAGCTGCACTTCCTGATTTAGTCAGAGTTGCCTCTACCCTTGAGAGAGGCTAGTAAACCCATAACAATTGTGCAGGGCTCTGCCAATCTGTGGCCCTCCCTTAGGGGAGTGATAGGAGACTATTCTCCTTACTCCACCGGGGAGTAAGGGAAGAGCTAGGACTGCTTCTGGTGCCCTTGGCTGGGAGTGAAGGTCCAGCGACATTCTGAGGGGGAAGGCCCTAAACTCTGCTAAAGCTTGTGTATAAGTTGTACTTTTGAAGCGTTCAATAAAATATTACTGTTTCACCATACCTTCTTGCCCGAGACTGAAATCTATCAGGGAGAAGAGTAAATAAGTTTTCCTGCAGGGATTTCACCCCTCAACCCTGGGGTCTGCAAGAGATGGAGGCGCTGTCACTGTGAGTACGAATCAGTTTATACCCCAGAAGTCTGTTCTGATATCCCCTACCACCATTTGGGAGACTCAGATCTACTCTGAGCCTGCAGGTATGCACCACCACACGCCATGTAGCAGTGTAATCTCCCAGGGGGGGGACATGGGCTACATATATTATATGTAGATATGTATACACTGGGGGAGGATGAGCTGTTGCCCCTGCTTTCCCCATGTAATCTCACGTAGATGACAAGGGAATACCCTGCACCATAAACAAAGTCCCTTGGGACCCTGGGTACTTTTAACACTTGGGAGGTTGGACCAAAATTTTTCAGGGTGCAGTGGAAAGATTTTACCCAAGGGCAGATGGGTCATTGTCCTGCTTGACCACAGTTGGTCCACTAAGTTACTGTTTTTTATTTTATTTTTTCAATCTTCATTTTTAGAGTGCTGTTACCTTCCCTCCCCCTTTCATTCCAAATGTAAAGAGGTCTTCTCTGGAGCTCTCACAGTTACAGGGTTGGAGCGGATCTCCTGTGGTCAAGGGTATGATCAGGCTAACATAGGAAAGAGCTCCTTTAAAATTAAATGTCTTTAACAGTTATCTCACACAATATGAAGGGCTTTAATAGCCCAAGCAAAAGAAAGATGGCTATGGCGGATTACAAATGAGAGGGTAATGACCTTTTACTCCTTCAGGAATCCCATTTTAATTGTGTGAGCTATCCTAAATCTTTTGATAAAAATTTTAGACAATGTTTCCACACTCAGCTATGGTTAAAAAAAGAGGATTAGCAACTCTAATTAATAACTGATTACTCTTGGTAATTAAGCAGATTAATAAAGACACATAGGGTAGATGTCTGATATGAATTGGCGCTGAACTGAGCCCACTAATAACAATAGCTAATGTGTATGCCCCGTGTGAGCACTACCCCCTTTTTTTTGCATCCCTTTTCCACATACTGAATAATATAAATAAAGGGTATATGATCCTAGGAGGTGATTTCAACATGGTACTAGATCCAGATTTAGACAAATCAGCAGAGACTAAACTTCTTAGGAAGTGTTACGCCGATGCTCGCCACAAACCGGGACCGGACCGCGGGGCTGAGGTGGGGTTATATAATCACCGACCTGAGTCCACGCAGACTGATCCGGAGTGCGCAGTTCGTAGTCGTACATCGCAGGGTCAGGATTGGAGAAGGCAGCATCGTCGTTATGGAAGCAGGAGTTCGGCAACAGGTAGTCAGGATTTCCCCGCTTCAGCTTAGGAGCGTGAGCGCGGGGGTGGCTTCTGCGCGAGGAGCGGCCTCGGCCCATGACGCCGATCTCAGCAGGAGGAGACAGCAGGCTGGCCGAAGTTCACCGCAGGGCAGCGTCGGGTAGAACCAACGCTTCAGCGCAGAAGTCCAAGGCAGGTCACTGCAAGAGGATCGCAGCAAGCCGCAGGAAAGGAAGGGTAGCCACTGCTAGGAGGGAATGCAGCAGGTACCGGTGCTGGCAACACGCTTCAGCACAGACGTCCCGGGTAGGCCACTGCAGGAGAATAGCAGCAGGCCAGTGCTGGCATCAACGCTTCAGCACAGATGTCCAGGGCAGGCCACTGCAAGGAGATAGCAGCAGGCCGCAGGAAAGGAAGGGTAGCCACTGCTAGGAGGGAATGCAGCAGTACCAGTGCTGGCATCAACGCTTCAGCACAGACGTCCAGGATAGGCCACTACAGGAGAATAGCGGCAGGCCACAGGACAGGAAGGGTAGCTACTGCTAGGAGGGAATGCAGCAGTACCAGTGCTGGCATCAACGCTTCAGCACAGACGTCCAGGGTAGGCCACTGCAAGGAGATAGCAGCAGGCCAGTGCTGGCAACAACGCTTCAGCACAGACGTCCAGGACCAGGCCTCTGGATACTCAGGAACTTGGAAGGTAAGAACGCTAGGAGAGAGGCCTGGGGTGGTTTGTGGCAGAGACAGTAACATAGAGGTAGGAATAGTTATGCTCGGCGCTGGTTCAGAGCCAACGCCTAGAATATAAAGGGCGGAGATCCAATCACAGGAGGAGGGTGTGTGAGAATTCCTCCAATGAAGTAGCACAGGGCAGAAGCTGCAATGAGAGGCAGCACCTGTGCCATAGATTGCCAGAGGAAGCCTGCAACTGCACAGGTCTGCAAGGCAAAAGTCAAAGCCAGTAGTGGATTCCTTACAGTACCCCCCCCTTCAGGTGAGACCTCCGGACGAACAAGATCCATCACAGATTTGGGGGACATGGAATTGTTCCTAAACCTCCTTAGGCGAGAGGTGGCGTTGAAAGCCCATAGTTTGTTGGGATTCCTTACAGTACCCCCACCACTGGGTGAAAAGCCTGGGTGAACAGGACCATTCATAGGTCTGGGAGACATTGAGTTGTTCCTGAAGTGTCTCCGGCGAGAATTAGGTCCACAATCCAGATGTACATTGGCGAGTGCCATGAAAGACAGCGGTGGTACTGCAGTTCTTGGTACATGGACAATGGGACCTGAGGGCTCCGGAATGGGAACATCGGAAGGACGGTAGCCAGGTGTCCGGTGCATAGTAATAGTCCAAGAGTACGGGACACAGGACACAGATTGTCGGACAAAAATGGCAGAGGGACCTTCAGAGAAGGCAATGTCTTTGGTGAAATCAGCACGGAGGAAGTTGCGAGAGTCTTTAGCTTCCAAGGAATTCCGGGTGGTGGTTAGCAAGGGAATGGGGCGGGAGGGTTCACTACACACTATTGCAGCGGTCCTTTTGATACCAAGCAGGGTTGCTATCCCAAGCAATTTGCGAGAGTCTGTAGCAGTGTGTATGCAACTCATGGTACTGGCAGTTGAAGAAGGATCCGCTTCCTTTGGTTTGTGATCTTTAGAGAGAATCAAATCCGAAATTGTGGCCTTGGCGAAGGACATAATAAGCATGTCTATACCCATAGTGGACCCATAGAGAACAGGAACGGACGCTTCAGGTAAAGCGACGAGGTCCAGTAAGGGTGTCTTCGTCTTAGGGAGAGGCCAATTGCCATACAGATTGGGCACTTTGGGCACCGCACAGAGACCTGCGAGTAAGGAGTCTGTTTGAAAGGTGAGAAAACAGATTTTATCCAAAAAACAAGGCAGGCGGTTAAGCGGTGCATCAACCTTAGGGAAAAAAGTCTTGGGGTTAAAGCTGGGTGCCTCCAACACAGAGAAAGAAGACAGAGAACTAGAGCTTGGCTTCGGAGTGGAGGTCCCAGGTACCCAGGTCTCACATGATACTGTGGGAGAAGCAATGCAAATTGTTACTGTTTTAAACATAGGGTCTTTAACATCGGTAGCTCCAGGCACCTTTTTGAGAGGTAACCCTAGTTTTGGGACAGGACAGTCAATAGCAAGTACCCCAAGTATTGTGGAAGACACAGAGAAAAATAAGTCCATTTTAAAGACGGGATCTTCTGAAAAAAGGGAACGTTCCAAATGCGATACCCCTGAGTTCGTGGTAGTAGACATACAGTCAGTAGTGGATACCCCGAATACTGTGGGCGAATCAGCGTGAAACAGTATTATTACAGGAATGGGCATCCCAGACTTAAAGTCATTTTTAATCATCCCGGAGGCTGTGGCATGATCCGTGAGAGAAACTGGGGTAAACTCTCCAACAGACACAAGGGACATCTTGCTTGTTACAGAATTGGGTCCCTGAGAATCCCTAGTGAGGGCATCAGACTCCATGGGAGACTTAGTGACAGGGGTTTTGGAACTGATTAAAGGAATGGCAGGTATCACAGATTTACTAGGAGAAATACCTTGCAAAACAGAAATTTTAGTAAAGGTGATAGGCATCACAGATAGGGCAGACAGAAGTAAGCTAGGCAAGGTTGCTTCTATAACAGAAGATTTGGCAGCGGCAAAGCTTAACTCAGCGGCTGCTGGAGAACTTTTAACTACAGTGAGAAGGGACTGCAGTTTTACAAAGTCAGGGATAAAGGGAGTCTCAAACTTGAAAGCCTGATCATTCAAAAAGAAGGGCCCTAACTTTAATGGTACTGAGGGAGCAACAGCAGATACGCTGATCTCAGAAGGGGTCACTTGGAAAGGAGAATAATATGTACTGTTCGCTTTAAACCCTAGGATTTGGGAAAAGGAGAACTCAGACAGTGCAAGTGGGGCAACCACGACTGTGCTGGCCTCTGAAGTGGGTTTTTGGGAAAGAGTGTCTGGGACTTCAGAAACGACAACAGATTCCACGAAAAGGGGTCTATGCTCAGAAGCAGGGGTCTCAGCTCTCTGAGTGGCAGACGGGGTGAGTGAAATACCTAGGAGTAGGGATTCTGCGAACAGGTTTAGAGAAACAAACGGCTCCAGAATACTTTTTACTGGAGCCAGTATTATTGCCGAAAGTTCAGGGGGCATAGCCCCGAGAATTTTAGCCGAGTCAGAGGACAAAAGGGGTTGATCCTCTGAGGCTAAGGAGGTGTCCCTGACTGACGAACTAAAGGGATCTACCAAGGAAGGTTCACAGGGATGACCTGCAGGGGTTAACATAGGAAAAACCCCAAGGGTTAAATTACTCTGTACCTGAGAATCAGAGAAATAGAAGCTAGTCTCCGAGAGTGGGGTCATAGGGGGTTCTGCCTCTTGCCCTAGGAACCTATCATTAGACTGCGGAATACTAGGGTTAGCAGTAGGAACCTCACAGAGCAGACTAGCAGGGGTTAATACAGAAAAAACCTCGGAAACAAAGCTTAGAATTTTTGGTTTAGGAAAAGAGGGCAAACAGGATTCATTCTCTGGTGCTAGGGAAGACACACTGACCTGGGTACTGCAGGGATTTACAGTGGGGAACGCATAAGCCTGACTAGCAGGGGTTAAGACCGAAATAACCTCAGGGACAGAACTTAGGGAGGTTAACTCAGGATTAGGGAGCGTGGCAGCTTCTTCCTTAGCGGGCAGCGACAGAGAAATGGTTTGACCATTCTTAGGAGAGAGAGGTAACCCCACAGGTTTAGTAACAGGACTGGTAGCACAGAGAATCTGCCAAGCAGCAGCATAGCTGGCAAGGAGGGGATCCTGTTCTATTATGTGAGTGTCTAGTGTTGAGGAAAATACATGGAGTGTATCTTGAGACTGAGCCAACATGAGGAGGGCGCTCTGTTCTACTAGATGAATGTCCAGTGATGAGGCCAGGGCATAGATTGCCTCTTGGGCGTCGGCCAGTTCCATAGGGTTCACATTATCCCAGGTTAAAGGGGAATCAGGGGAGCGAATACATTCGGCTAGAGACTGTTTTAAGTTCAGGATACAGTAAGCCTTAATAAAGAGATCACAACGGCATTGTCTTTGCAAAGGGGTTAAACCTTCATAGGTAAACATTTCATCCATCAGGGGTATTACTTCACACAAATACTGGCCTTCATAGTGGGACTGATACGCAGGACGGGACATAACTTCAGTTGGAAAATTGCCATCCCCCACCACGGCGCGGTCCGGTTTTAACGGGCCGAGCATACTGTTACGCCGATGCTCGCCACAAACCGGGACCGGACCGCGGGGCTGAGGTGGGGTTATATAATCACCGACCTGAGTCCACGCAGACTGATCCGGAGTGCGCAGTTCGTAGTCGTACATCGCAGGGTCAGGATTGGAGAAGGCAGCATCGTCGTTATGGAAGCAGGAGTTCGGCAACAGGTAGTCAGGATTTCCCCGCTTCAGCTTAGGAGCGTGAGCGCGGGGGTGGCTTCTGCGCGAGGAGCGGCCTCGGCCCATGACGCCGATCTCAGCAGGAGGAGACAGCAGGCTGGCCGAAGTTCACCGCAGGGCAGCGTCGGGTAGAACCAACGCTTCAGCGCAGAAGTCCAAGGCAGGTCACTGCAAGAGGATCGCAGCAAGCCGCAGGAAAGGAAGGGTAGCCACTGCTAGGAGGGAATGCAGCAGTACCAGTGCTGGCATCAACGCTTCAGCACAGACGTCCAGGATAGGCCACTACAGGAGAATAGCGGCAGGCCACAGGACAGGAAGGGTAGCTACTGCTAGGAGGGAATGCAGCAGTACCAGTGCTGGCATCAACGCTTCAGCACAGACGTCCAGGGTAGGCCACTGCAAGGAGATAGCAGCAGGCCAGTGCTGGCAACAACGCTTCAGCACAGACGTCCAGGACCAGGCCTCTGGATACTCAGGAACTTGGAAGGTAAGAACGCTAGGAGAGAGGCCTGGGGTGGTTTGTGGCAGAGACAGTAACATAGAGGTAGGAATAGTTATGCTCGGCGCTGGTTCAGAGCCAACGCCTAGAATATAAAGGGCGGAGATCCAATCACAGGAGGAGGGTGTGTGAGAATTCCTCCAATGAAGTAGCACAGGGCAGAAGCTGCAATGAGAGGCAGCACCTGTGCCATAGATTGCCAGAGGAAGCCTGCAACTGCACAGGTCTGCAAGGCAAAAGTCAAAGCCAGTAGTGGATTCCTTACAGGAAGTAAGAGACATGTGCTCTTATCAAGGGGTTTAAAGTTTCTCAACTTTCGGACATTTGGAGAGAATTGCACCCCACTGAAAGGGGTTACACATTCTTCTCTAATCCACATCTGAGTTACAGCAGAAAAGATTACTTCTTTATATCTAACAGATTGATTCCAAAGATCTCATCTGCCAAGATGTATGATATTGCATGGTCTGATCACGCACCAATAGAATTGAAGTGCACACAACTGGATCTGGACAGGCCGAGAGCAAACTGGAAGATAAACTAATCCTTTATAAAAAAAATACCTGAAGTAACCCAGATAATTAACAAAGAAATAGATCAATTTTTTTAAATTAACAAAGGTAGTGTGATATCTCAAATCACATTATGGGAAGCTCACAAGGCAACCCTTAGAGGTTCACTCAGCATTGCAGCGGGAAGGAAAAGAGAGAGAAATGCAAAAATCCTTAAGTTACAATCAAAATTGGCAGAGCTTTCTGTCTTGCACAAGAATAACGGTAGGGCAGAGACATTAAAAAAAATGAAAAGATTTTAGAATTTAGCTAAATTTGCTCATAACCTCTCAAGCTGAAAATGCATTAAGTTGGTCAAAGAGGAATTTTTTGAAAAAGCAAACAAGCTAGATACCCTACTAGCGACTAAACTTAGAAACAAGCAATTAAACTTTAAGTACAATAAATTAGGCAAAAGTATGGTAAGATGAATTCCAATCCTAAATTGATAGTTGAGGAATTAAAAAATTAGTATGAGCCTTTATATAATGGAGAAAAAGTTGCACATAATACTAAAACAAGAAAGTCTTTATAGGACTTTTTAGTGGACTCAGATTTGCCTAGATTGAGTAGAGAGGAGGGTGAATATTTGATTAAAGAATTCATGCTAGAAGATCTATTATCAAATAATTAAAGCCATCTAAGGTGCCTGGTCCGGGCAGGTTTTCTAATTTGTACTATAAAAAATGTGCAAATTTATTAGCCCCACACTTACTCTGTATGTTAATGCCATAATGAAGGGAGCTTCATTTCCGGAACCTATGCTCCAAGCGTCCATTTAATTAATATATAAACAAGGTAAAGATACGGTTAACTGTAAAAGCTATCGTCCAATCTACCTAATAAATACGGACATAAAAATCTACTAAAAAATGCTAGCCAACAGAAAAAGTCGGGTCCTACCCAAACTGTTTAACCCAGTTTAACCCAGGCTTTATAACAGGTAGACAAGCAGCAGACAACACAAGACAAATAATTGATTTGATCGAATTGGTTAAAACAAAAAAAATCCCAGTGATGGTATTAATCTAGATGCTGAAAAGGCGTTTGACAGAATAGACTGGTCCTATTTGAATGCCATGTTTGGGTCGTTTGGTTTCGGGAGTAGAATATTAAAAGCTATCTTGACATTGTACACAAATCCGGCAGCAAAGGTAACTCACCAAGTGTTTCCATCGAACCTTTATAAGATTAAGTACAAGACAGGGTTGTCCACTCTCCCATTTATTATTTGCCTTATGAATGTTACTATTAGCTGCCCAGATAAGTAGAAATCCTGATACAGTATATCGGGGATCCAAATTAACATGCAGATACAGAAGGTGGACTTCTGATGACGTGATACTAACTTTGTTCAAGCCCCTTACCTCTCAACCCAACCTAGTCAGCGTATTAGGTTATTTTAATAGAATTTCAGGCTTCAAAATAAATAATGCTAAATCAGAGGTCTTGAATATATATGACCAAAAGATTTAGAGAAGTTGATAGCAATTCATTTTAAGTGGCAATCCCACGATATTAAATATTTAGGGGGTTTCCTCACGAATAACTATAAAACTTTATACTGTATAAAGCAAATTTTCCTAAATTACTACAGATTTTGAGAGAAGATATAATAATCTAATCTGTTTATAATATTTCATGGATTGGAATAATATATTGTATAAAAATGAATCTGCTTCCCCGCATCCTCTACCTTTTGCAGACCCTCCCAATGCCAGTCAGACTAAAATATATTTTTTCCCTCCAATCCTTAATCACAAAGTTAATCTGGAACTTTAAGAAGCCAAGAATAAAGGTTAGGGTTATTAAAAGACTAACTTTTAAAGGTGGATTAGCGGTACGTTGCTTGTTGTCATATTATAGTGTGGCTCAACTATGTCAAACTCCCAATGACACGCAGATCTCAGCCTCAAAAGATGGGTAGCATTAGATAAAGAAGTATGCTTCCCACTGAATCTGAATAATATAATTTGGTCTCCAAAGTCATTAACCAAAACTATTAGAGAGTCGTTATTCTCAATGACTGTTAGGACCAGTACAGTAGGTCAGGCCAGAATCTGCACTTGTGTTAAGCCATCCATTTTGTCTTTAATAACCAGTTAAGATTCTGTAGTCAGCCTTTTGCTGAAATATAATTTTTCATGTATTCAGCTGCTGCCAAAATTACAATTTCTTCCCTACTCAGGATCTTGCTAAGATACTTTTTATGTTGTCAGCTTCCTGCTGTTTTAATAAACAATAGACTGGTTCTCTTAGAGAGGCAGCTCCATATAACTTAGTTGCTAGATAAATTCAAGGTTTTTTGAAGTGAAACTTCTTTAGTGGCACCTCATTCGTGATGGGGCAATAATGGATTGTGGAGACAGAAATGAAACGGATGTGACGTCAGTGCTGACAGTTGAAGCCGGGCTGTGTTCTGGCTCAGCCCGACCCCAACACTGACATCACACCCGCTCCACAAATCAGATGCGGGTGCAGCGGCGATAGCCGCCGGCGTCGCTCCTAATGGCCACCGCACTCCCCACACAGCTGCTGACATGCGGCGGCGGCGATAGCCGCCTTCGCTGCTCATAACGGCCGCCGTTCCCCGCCCGCTGCCTACTGCCGTGCCGCGCATGCGCGATGGCGCCAGTGACTCCTGGCTCCTGCTCGGGTAAAGTGGGAAGCGGGGGGGTTTGAGCGCGCCGCTTCCCACGCATACGGCGGGCCCAGTGCGGCCGCGTCTCAACCTTACTCCCACCCCTCTCCCCTCAATTACCCCCTCTATTCCTCCCCTCACACCCCCCCACCGGCATCATGGTGTTCTTCCCCGGGGGGGGGGCCCTCACACTCACATGGGCCTCCTCGCCGTTTGTGCCGTCCTCCCTGCCCTGATCCCCGGCACTGCGGGGCAACACAACCTGTGCCCATCCCTCCTCCTACCACACTACTCTGCCACCGTGCTCGCAGGTGCAGGGTGTGATCGGAGGTACAGGGGGTGAGGGGAGGTGCAGGTGAGGAGGTGAAGGGGGGTGATGTGAGGAGGTGAAGGGGGGTGATGTGAGGAGGTGAAGGGGGGGTGATGTGAGGAGGTGAAGTGGGGTGATGTGAGGAGGTGAAGGGGGGTGATGTGAGGTGCAGGGGGGGTGATGTGAGGTGGGGAGGTGATGTGAGGTGGAGGGAGGTGATGTGAGGTGCAGGGAGGTGATGTGAGGTGCAGGGGGGTGATGTAAGGTGCAGGGAGGTGATGTGAGGTGCAGGGGGGTGAAGGGGGGTGATGTGAGGTGCAGGGAGATGATGTAAGGTGCAGGGAGGTGCAGGGGGGTGATGTGAGGTGCAGGGAGATGATGTGAGGTGCAGGGGGTTGATGCAAGGTACAGGGGTTTGATGCGAGGTGCAGGGGGTTGATGCGAGTTGCAGGGGGGTGATGCGAGGTGCAGGGGGGGATGCGAGGTGCAGGGGCATATGCGAGGTGCAGGGGCATATGCAAGGTGCAGGATGGGTGCGCATACATCACACGCGCACACACACAGTCACACGCACACACAGTCACACGCGCACACTACACAGTCACACGCACACACACACAGTCACACACACACACACACAGTCACACGCACACACACACAGTCACACGCACACACACACAGTCACACGCACACACACACAGTCACACGCACACACACAGTCACACGCACACACACACAGTCACACGCACACACACACAGTCACACGCATACACACACAGTCACACGCACACACACACAGTCACACGCACACACACACAGTCACACGCACACACACAGTCACACGCACGAGGAATTCACGCTTAGTGCAAATAGCTAATACAGGGGATGTGTGCTGAGCACGCACATTCTAAGTCCAAATTTATTTGCGTTTTGTCAAAGAAATTGTATTTTGATTTTTAATTAAAACATCACAAACCCAATTTCTGTGACAAAAGTCAAAGAAATTTCACTTACTATGCGCGTGCACAGCACACACAGCTTTTTTTTTGATAGCAGACAATGAATACGCTATGTATTCAGACAGTGCCTGTATTGGGAGAATTACGTCCCAAAATCATGCCACTAATATGTCCTGCCCCTAAATCACGCCTCTAACCCAAGCCACACCCAGGTACACCTACGTTACGCCTCTAACCAAACCCTTTTCTTTTCTGTATAAAAATCTTTACCCTATGCTTAATAAACTGATGCGGAAGGATTGAAACACTGTCTGTGTGTCGGTTCTTTTGTTTTCCCGGGCCTGTATGTTCTCAAGATTGGAGATAACAGTGCTAGTGTGTGATAAAGCTTACCGGGGGAGCAGGGCCATGCTGTGTGTTCGTATCCAGTCACAAGGCCTCAAGCCCTTTTGGCAGAGGAAAGGTTCCTTTCAGTTTTGGCATCCAGAAGTGGGAATTCACAAAGGCGGCAAGTGAGTATATGTGATTTTTACATTGTCTCACCCCCCCTCCCCCTCTGGGAATTCAGTACCTAAATTAGGCTGGCAAAAATCCAGATAATTTCTAAATTGTGACCGTGGATTGGGTTAGAGTCCTTTGACACAATTTTTGGTTCAAGTCCAGAAAATGTTGTGCACGACTGGACTGTCATCTCTGATCTGGGTGAATGACCTTTGTATATTGTGTAAATATAAGTATTACTCATCTGCAATTATTTGTCATAAATTAGCTGTTTTTCTATAAGCTACTAATGGTTTATGCTGGTCCCAGAAATCAATCAGGAAGAAGAGCTCAGAATAATGGTGCCTGTTTTAACTGTGGTAATTTTGGTCATTGGCAGAGAGAGTGCCACTATCAGAGTCAGAAGCAGGGAATTGCTGCTTCGCCCGTGGGAACTCAGAGTGCAAGTCTCTTTAAAAAAAAAAAAACACGCTTCCTCATGTAAAAAAGTTTGTTTAAACCCTGATGAATTTTTCCTGAATGATTTCTTGTGTGAAAGATACTGTGGGTCATGCTGATTATCATATGTGTGTAGGTCGCCATCCATGAATTTTCAGATATTTAATTAGTTGCTCATGATGAAATCTACATTTTAAAAGGTTTTAAAAGGTGTAAACCAATTATAGAAATACATCACAGCGGAAAGGAACGAGAATATTCAGCTCTGTCCCTGGTGATAGTTTGAAGGGTTTATTCGTCCTGCCAGGCGAAGGCATTTTAAACCGGACACATTCTTTCCGTTTGATATATTTCTAGCTTAACGAAAGGAGGGGCACAGCCTCTCGCTTCCAGTTTAAAGAATGTGCAGCATTCACATTAAAATTAACTAACTCTGTGCTTAAGAAGTTTATTTCTGAGAACAAGGTCATTTTGAAATGTTTTCTCGTCTGTTTGTTATTTCTGTGAAGTTGGCTGGCTGTGTATGAGAGACGTTTTTGTGTTGTGTGTCCTGTATTGTGTGTAACCAGTAAGATAACACATTTCAATTTTATTTCTACAGGATTAGGATATGTTTGGGAATGTTTTTGTTTAAAAATGCTGGTAAAAGCTCACAAACACTGTTTGAATTATATATTGTATTATATATGTATATAACGCCATTAATGTGCATAGCACTTCACAGGAGTGGTGCACATGGTAATCATATAGGTAGCAAATGGTAAAGGTAACAGGTCATGGAATAAGTGATCCAGTCATAAAAGTAACATTAATGTTTGACCCCTAAGCAGCGTGCTTGGGCTACTGGATGAAGGATGGTGCTTCCGACAGTGGTGTGGAAGGTGGTCCATGGTGGCAAATGCTGCAGAGAGGTTGAGTGATATGAGCGGAGTGTGGTGACATCTTTCTTTAGTAGCATGGAGGTCATCAGTTATTTTAGTGAGAATTGTCTCTGTTAAATAAGCAGTGTAGAAGCCATACAGGACAGGTAGGGTCAAGCTTGCTGTTTTTGAGTCATTGTATAACTGTTGCATGTTTGAAAAGATTGATTAATAGAGAGAAGTTGTTTTATTTTGTTTGAGAGAGGGCAGAGTTGAAACATGATAGCATAAATTTGTAGTAAAGGAAGTTTGCAAGAGTATGAGATTTCTTTCAGAAGGCATCCAGAGGAATGAGTGGTAGAATGTAGCATGCTCTTGTTGGCATAGATTTGGTGTTTAAAAGTCATCTAACCTCGTCTATATAAAAGTCCCATTATTTTATTTTTGAAAGGCCATACAAAATGTAGTTTTTAGGGCTGTGAAGTTAGCTCCATTTATTTTTTTAACTCAACATTAATATTCAATCTAGTGATTAATAGTTAGTTTACGGAGAAACTGGTATGTTATATGTACTGCTCAAGGTTTTTGGCCAAATGCCTGGAACAAGCTGGCTGTTTGCCCAGAAAAAAAAAAAAAAGCTTTGAAAATATTTTTTTTTAAGTCAAATGAATAATAAGGAATGTCTTTAAAAGTAAAATCTGGCCGTGTGCTCGGCAATTCGCAAAGAGTTCAAAATCATTTGTCTATTTTAAAAGGAAATCTTCTGCTTAAGATTTCAGAGTTTTTCTTATATTTACAGGTTCCCTATTGTTAATGCCACAGTTGTTAAAAGACCTACTGCAGGCTTTTTCTTTTAACACAAGCAGTAAATATTTTTAGAATTGCTACACATACAAATCTATTTACCAGTTTAATTTTGCTATATATCAAGCAACCTGTTTTCATAACTATGTTTATATCTTTGTTCACATAGTATATAGATAATATATGAACAAAAGAGGGGAAATACATAGGGTAGGGAAGGACTCTTTGAAATCCCTATAGAGGATCCAGAACTTGATATGTTTGTTGACAATACACAATGCACAGCAGGTTCGGAATTTATTTGAAGCAATGTTAACTCCAAGGGTTCTTGCAGTAATAAAGGTTGCTGCCATATTAACAGGGCTGACAGGCTCTCATTAAAAAAATACCTTTGCAGATGTCACAGCAAAGCAGGTAGCAAGCCGTCCCTATGTTGCGGGATATATCATATCTGCCAACTTTAAAAATTTGTAACCATTTATTTGTTTTTGGGTGTGTCCTGGACATAGAGTTAAAGGACAGGTGATGCATTGTTGCAAGTGCAGTTGCATAAGTGAGCAGGGTATACATTATATACAAGGCATTTCAAATTTTTAGCAGAATTGGAGTGTTTGAGGTGAAACATTGGAGTGTTTGAGGTGAAAGCCAGGAGTGACTGTGGGTGTGGGACAATAGCCATGAGTGCAGGCTGTTGGGATGCTTGATTTGTGGGGCAAGTTTTAAGGTTAGTTAGTATTAAATGACTAAAATGTTGACACCATTTACATCAGAGGAGATGGTAGATGGCAGTTAGGTATGAATGAGAGCAAGTCTGTATTGGGAGAAGAGAGATTGATATGTAGTTTTAGACAGTGTTTTTGTCCCCATTTTTGAAGCTTGGGACAACTCTGGCAGTTTTATAGGTTTTAGGGAAATGGCCTGCAGACAGGATAGAATTGATTATGAAGCAATTGGTTTGGCACAGGCTGAGGTACCAAGTCTTAGGAACTTGGATTGTAGCGAAGTCAAGTCCACATTGGTTGCTTAGTTGGAAATTTGAGGAGCGTTAATAGGGGATACCTCTGTTTATATGCGGATGCTAAGACAGTAGTAACCATATTAATAGAAGAATTTATTTCTAGGTATAAATTATCTCCCTATGAGACACTTATGGGAGGACTTATGACTATCAGTAGTTCAAAGGAACGAATTAAGGACCATGGTTTTGGTAATAAAACAATTAATAAGTATTGCATGCAACTAATATATTTTTTTAGTCTCTCTAGGCACTGGTCAAAGCTGAAAGTGCACCTACGCAAGACGAGTTAATAGTCAAGCATTTTCTACGCAAGCATGCTCTTCATCCCAGATGAAAAGGCCATTTAAATACTACTCACCACCAGCACTGCAGTAAAAGTTTGCTTAATTGTCATCATGGATACACATCACGCACGTCAAAATAGTGCCAGCATCGGCACAAACAGCTAACAAAGACAAAAACAAATCACCTCCAAATTAGTGTATTGATGGGCATTATACTCCCTGGCCACTAATCACAAAGGGAGAAAGGTCACAGGCAAAAGTCCAGGCCTCAACACACGAACTTTGAACTTTTTATTTTTACAGGTTTTTATTATTTTTTAGTTACAAAGTATGCTCCATTGGGTTTGTGTAAGTGGCGTCCCATAAGGATGACAATAATAGTATAAGGTATTATTTGTTTAACTCTGTTTATTTTGTTTGGATTTATAGATTAATAGAATCTCCCTGCAGAATGATATCCCGGTGGGAGAATGTTTATCAGTCAAACACACGGTTATGTTAATTGGTCACAGGAAGATTTAGAAACAAAAGAGAGACACCCAATACACAAGTGCTAAAAAGTAGTCTATGGGAAGAACAAGTTTCGGGGAACTTATTCCCAAATGTAGGAATTGGGTTACTGTATGACAGGTTTACAGGGATATCCTCAATCATACAACCACAGCCATTTACTCACTTAACCAAGAATAGGTTTAGTTTAGATTAATGACTCTGCAGAATGGAATAGATCTAGATTATATTTTAGCCTCAAAGGGAGGGTCATGTATGCGCCCTGGTTAAAGCGCAATGTTGTGTATTTATCCAGGATTCAGGAACCATTGGGACTTGGTAGTTGGATTAGTTCTCTGGAAGCGAAGCTAGCGAATGTTTTTGTATGTGTGTCTTTCCCACTCATTGCTCTCTATGTGTTAAGTACAGCAAGAATTTGGTCCAGAAGTACGCTGCAATCCCCCACCAAAGCTATGCCTCTTTTCGGTGATGATGTCGCCAGTCCCCCAGAAGAAGAGACCGAAGAAGAAATCAACTGGGCTGATATAATGGCCAGAAAGGAAAGGAATGAAGTTAGGCACAACTTGGACATGTTGGTCCAGCAGGACTATGAAATGGTTAACTGTTCATTAAATAGACTGTTTCTTAAGGATATGGGGGGACTGAGAAGACTGGATATGAGGATATGAGGAAGGTGGGAGGTCACCAAGGGCCGTGACTCCACCACAAGGAAAGGATCACAAGTCAGCCATTTTGACCATAGCAGCCATTTTGTCCGTTTTGCCATTCTGAGTACATGCAGTATGAAAGATGCGTGCAAGAAGGATGTTTGTGCAGTCGCTTTTAGCAGAAATTAGCCCCCACCAATTCTCACAAATAGCTGACCCTTAAATAATGTGACGCGTTGAGACGTAAACCATTTTTCTAATCTGTTGAAATGTTTAATGTTATATATATATGATACTATTGGTCACTACAAGGCACTAGTCATAGAGAAGAGTACCAAGTAAGGGTATTTGTTCTTTAGAGAACAAAAATTAGGAATTGTTAGGACCAGTAGGTCAGGCCAGAATCTGCACTTGTGTTAAGCCATCAATTTTGTCTGCAATAACCAGTTTAGATTCTGTAGTCAGCCTTTTGCTGAAATATAATTTCTCATGTATTCAGCTGCTGCCAAAATTACAATTTCTTCCCTGCTCAGGATCTTGCTAAGATACTTTTTATGTTGTCAGCTTCCTGCTGTTTTAATAAACAATAGACTGGTTCTCTTAGAGAGGCAGCTCCATATAACTTCGTTGCTAGAGAAATTCAAGGTTTTTTTTTGATAACAGACAATGAATACGCTATGTATTCAGACAGTGCCTGTATTGGGAGAATTACATCCCAAAATCATGTCACTAATATGTCCTGCCCCTAAATCACGCCTCTAACCCAAGCCACACCCAAGCCACACCCAGGTACACCTACGTTACGCCTCTAACCAAACCTTTTTCTTTTCTGTATAAAAATCTTTACCTATGCTTAATAAACTGAGGCGGAAGGATTGAAACACTGTCTGTGTGTCGGTTCTTTCGTTTTCCAGGGCCTGTACGTTCATCAGATTGGAGATAACAGTGCTAGTGCGTGATAAAGCTTCCCAGGGGAGTCTGCAGAAGGGCGGTGCTGTCTGTTCTTATCCAGTTACAAGGCCTCAAGCCCTTTTGGCAGAGGAAATGTTCCTTTCAATGACCAACACTCTAGAAATTTGGGATGCCACTAAATTTAGATGCTCGGTAACCTCTAGGGGTACGGTAAGGCCCCCCTTGCTCGACAATCCAGATTTTGCTCCGGGTCTGATCGGAAAAGATTTTGCGATTTGGAAACAGAGGGGAATTACCCATCTCAAGAATTGGAGGCTGGAAAAAATATCAAAACCTTTGACCAAATAAGGTCAGAAAAAGTTTTGCCCCATTCAGAATTTTTTAGATACCTCCAATTAAGAGCATTCTATATTAAAAGCTCAATATGCACTACGCTAAAGGATAATGCATATAAAGTATTAACGCATTGGTATATCACCCCACTAAAACTTTCAAAATGCATACCTGGCTACTCCCCACTATTTCCTAACCAGTGTGGGGAGCAAGCCGATTTGTTACACATGCTGTGGTCTTGCCCTGGGGTTGCACACCTCTGCAAAAAAATAGAAAAATGGCAACAGAGGATATTGGGCCTCACAATTCCATGAGACCCCTGGCTATTTCTTCTCAATAGACAAATGCAGGGCCTTACCAGAGAGGAAAGTAAACTTGTTGCACATTTCGCAACTGCAACGTATTACGAGATTGCAGCATTATGGAAACAAAAAGATTCTCTATCAATTTCTAAAATAAGAAACATAATTTGGTTTGTTTGCCAAATGGAGACACTAACAAGTATGGTTAATGACACAAGCTCTAAATTCTAAAAAGTTTGGTCACCATGGTTGGCCCAATCAGAAATCACAGGGGTGAATATGGCCAGAATTTTGCTCTGATAGTGATAGGTGCATTCTCGTCTGGCGAAATGCTGTGAGCAGAAAGGGGGAGGTTCATGGTCTAGTCAATCAGGGAGTAGCTGGCCATTGGCCACATGGAGAAAGAGAGATAGATAGAGAAGAGTGTGAAGAGAATGAGCATATATAAACAGAAAGAGTTGAGTTTACAATGAGAGGTTCACGAGGAGCCATGTATGACCCTCCCCTTCCCCCCCCAAAGTTTTGCCTTATATTTGGTATACAGTAAGTTTTCTTTTGTTTTCTTTATTAGAATGTATGTTATCACCAAAGAAGAATGATATTGTAATTTTTGATGTACAAACTTGAAATAAAAATGTAAGTTACAAAATAAAAAAAACATATGCCACAAATGCAGTAAGTGCTTTCATCCAATTTTGATTAGTAAAAGCACTGCAGTTCTAGATGAATATAATTTTAAAACAATAGAAAAATTGAATTGTTCAAGTCTTTTTGTCTTACTGGATTCACTTGCAGATTAATATTTTGTATTATTATTAAGCTGTCGTAATGACCTATTTTCTCTTGTTCCAAGATGCTTAAAGCCCAGACCCACAAGGCTCCATTAAGCCAGGGCTCTTAACATCATGTTACCAAAATGAGTTATGGAATTTATATTCCATGAGGTTAACGCAAATCAACAAAAATGTAATATATGCACAAACAACCACTGTTTCTTGTTTCATTAGCATATGCTTAACACTATGTTAAGTTACCAGTGCCTTGCGTTAGCTTCAGACAACATGGCATTAAGCCTTTCTTACCCTAAGGCGTAGTTACTCCTATCAAGACCCTGAATACCGTAGGTTTTTAATTAAAGTTATAAAAAGAGAGGACAGGAGAGGGAAATACCCCTGTAAATAACAATATGATAGTTAAATCATACCTAGATGTTGTCTTACCCTTATCCAGACACTGTAAAAGACCTATTTCAGTATCTGAATGTGAGTAGCACCAAGGTGAGCTATGACCTAACTAATGAATCATTGATTCCCTTTGTAACTGTAACAGAGCTCTGTGGATAGGCTTTGAAAGAAAATATCATTAAAACGAATGTCCGTTATGTTATAGCAGCACAAGGCTTAGTTATGCCTGAAAACCACACTTTATACTGCGTTAATGAGCGTTCAAGATACCTGTTAACACTTAAATTAATGCCTCATACAGTTGATAATGGAACTTTGTGGTTCTTGTCCTAAATTAGAGAGTTTCCACTAATACTATACTCATTAGGCCTCATTCAAGTAGCTTCGATGAGTTTGCTGCTATCTCGCAAGGCTTGGCATATTCCCACCGAATGGTTTAAAATTTGAGTTATCACGGTATTCAGAAAGAATCTGAAACCCTCTGAAGGCGTGCGATAGGAAAATGCCAAAACCGTTCGGTTTAGCAGCAAAGTAATCAGAGATTTTTTCTAAGTTATCCCACCTGCAATTTTATTGCAATCTGAGCTGCACAGGGAGACCCGCCTCTCCCTGCACAGCTCACAGGCGATCGCAATGTTTTCAATAAAATTTCAATATTAGTGTATGGGAGCAGGGGCCTCCGGAGAAGAACCGCGTTGATTTCAGGTCCGGGGCCCCCGCTTCCTGAGATACAGGACCCGGTATAGGGTGTCATTATCTCTTATGCATTTAAATGTCCCGGTCACGTGACGCAGAAAATTTATACATTGCATGGGGATACCGGCACCCCATAATGGAGCTTGTATCTCGGGAAGCAGGGGGTCCACGGACCTGAGATCAATGCGGTTCTGCCCCGGAGACACCCTGTTCACACACACAAGTATTAAAATTAAAATAGCTTTATTAACTTTGCGGCTAGCTACTAAGGCAATGAAGGGGTTAAACTTGAATAACCTGTTTATTTGGACAGAGGGGGTGGATGAAGGGGTTCCAGGGTAGGTGCTTAGGCCTGCCGGGAAGGTTGCAGGAGTGGTTAACTCCTTCACTACCATATCTGTAGGATCAGCTATGGTAATGAAGGAGTTAAAAACTCCGGCTACCCACTCGGTAGGCCTAACACCCCACCCTTGTGACACTGCAGGTAAAGAAAAAAAGAGAACAGCAGCACAATGGAAACCAGGTTTAGAAAAATAAAATGTTTTATTTAAGCAATGACATCACTCACAGGAGGTATAGGAAGCCCTCCTATGTGGTTCAACCCTTCATAGTGATTTATCAAGGATAAAGCATTGTGAAGGTGTGAAACATGTAGGAGGGCTTCCTACACCTCCTGTGGGTGATATTATTGCTTAAATACAACTTTTTTTTTTAAAAACCTGGCTCCCTTGACAGTTCTCTTTTTTCCTTTACCTGGACCTTTCTACTTGCAGCTGGTCACGCCATGTACTGTAAGAGGTCAAGAAGCTCTAGGAGTGGGAAAGGACTTGACGTATATTTCTAATACAGTACATACATGCCATTTGAGAAGCTATGTGAGTCTCAGTCAACTACTTATAGTCTTAACCTCCAATGAGTGCATCAGGGTGGGTTACCATCTTTGTGTGTGTCTTTCAGGAAGGTTTGATATTTGTCTATATGAGACATCTCAACTTTTTTGTAAATATTAGAATACCCACTCCATGCATTTTGTGGACTCTAAACATCTCAAATCTAATGAGAATGAAAAGTAGGGTCCCCAGCACTCACAAATTCAGACCATCATTGATGCTTATATGCACACCTGCACCATCTTTGTTTTTGTTGTATAAATAATCAAATACAGCTATTGTATGGTAAAAGCATACAATTCATGGATTCTGTTTCTTTGGGTGCAATTCTTTGCGTATCTGTGGCAGAAATGAATTAATTGTAATGTGCACAGTACTGTGCTTCTGTGCCAATTTCATGTGTTTTAAAACCAGAACAATAAAATGCCATTTTCTGCACTCATCTTAAGGCGGTAAGGTTGGAAGAAATCACGCGCCATGATATGGGTATTCCGAGGCATACAACACGTGAAATATTCTAATAACGGCCGCTACATCTGTAGCTATTCAGAAAGCATCGATGAGTTGGTTAAATCGTGCGGCGACGGCATTTTCTCGTGATTTTTGTCTCCTGGCCAAACACATTGTGCGGGAGCTGCAAAAATGCCAAAACTCGCATTTTTTGCTCAAAAGAAGCTAATTTAGTAGCTCCGATTATATTATCGTAAACTCTGGAATTGAGAGTTTATCAAAGATTTATCTCGCCAGCCCAAGGCTGACAAGAATAGATGTAAGAGAGGGACTTAGAAAAAAAATGATTTTTTCCAGCATTGGATTAATGCCGGGGGTCTCAGGAGCAGATACAGATTAATACCAGTGCTGGAGACCCCGGGCATCAATCCGATGCAATAAAAATACATTTTCAGGCAGCTTCATAACCGTAGCGGCTAATCGCTAAGGCAATGAAGGAGTTAACTACCAGTGTCATGTTTATTGTGGGTAGCGAGCGTGGGTGAAGGTGGTATTTTGCCCATGGTGGGTGTTTAGGCCTTGCGGGGCGTTGCAGGGTGAGTTAATCCCTTCATTGCCTTAGCGGCTAGCCGCTAGGGTAATGAAGCTGTTTTTATTTTAATTTGAATACTAGTGTGCTTCCCAAGATACAGGCCCTGTTATGGGGTGCCGGTATCCCCATGCAATGTTTAAATGTCCTGAGTCACATGACCGGGACATTTAAATGCATAGGAGATACCGGCACCCCATATCTGGGCCTGTATCTCGGGAAGCAGGGTGTTCCCAGACCTGAAATCAACATGGTTCTGCTCCGGAGAACCCCTGCTCATGCACCTTAGTATTAAAATTGTAATAAAAACACTGTGATCGCTTGCAAGAGCTGTGCAGGGAGAGATGGGTCTCCCTGTGCATTTCAGATTACGAGAAAAAATCGCAGGCGGGAGAACTTTGAAAAAAATCTCAGATGACTTTGCTGCTTTGCCATACGGGTTTGGTATTTTCCCGCTGCACGGTTTAAGAGTGGTTCAGATTCTTTCTGAATACCATGATAACTCAAATGACAAACTGTTCGGCGAGAACATGCCAATCCGTGCGGTGTAGCAGCAAACTCATCAAACCTACTAGAATAGACTCCTAAGTCTTATACTGTATATATTAATTACAAATCTCTGTACATGATGTCTGTGTAATATAACCCATTTACTCAAGTTCAAATACAGTTTCAAATGAAGCTGAATGTACATTGTATACAGTGTATACAGTGGCAACTTACTTTATGTGCAATTTAGCACTTTGAGTATATCAGTGTCATATATTTTATGGTTTATGCAATAGTATAACTGTAATAAGATTACTCACATTATCAAACCACATAATTAGAAATAACAACATTTTAGCACTCATTAAAGGGCAGTTGAGATAGACACACAACTTTATTATTCTCTTAAATATTACCTAATGTTTAGTTTATTTGTAAATTACTTATGGTTTTCATACAGGTTATACTGTATGTTTCTTACATAAGAGGAAATAATTGAAACAGTGCAGAATTGCAAAAAAAAAAATGCTTGTATAAAATACTAGAAAAACAAAATTGAATACCAGTGAGAGTATTTGCAAAAAGGACTATTTTAAATGAAAAATGAAATGATTTTTGGCATATTATCTGTCTTTCAACTTACTCCAGACAAATGTAATGTATGAAAATATCATGACTAACTACTCCCCAAAGATTGACATTTATCTTTTATTTCACAGTCGTAATTTCTGAACTATAAAACAAATTTTCCTAGTACTGTATGTATTGAGTACAGTATGTCATGAATTCAGCCAAAATAATGGCTGAAGATTTTTTCATAGGTAATAGTACAGTAAATATGAATCTTATACATAAACAAAATTTTTCGATGAACAGGGAGTCAATATAGATACAAATGTATATTAAACCATTCCCGAAAATAATCAATATCCATTGTCAAAAATTTAGGGGCCTATGCAGTAAGCGTTCATAAGCCACTTATCGAGCCCTTATCACCCAAAATGCCTCTGGTATTCTGTAAGCAGTGACAAGTGGGCGATAAAAGACTTAGGGGCCTATGCTCTAAAGGTTCATTAAAAAAATTGCCGGTACATTTAAATCACCGTTTTTTGGAGCGTTGCTATCACAGTATTCAGAAAGCCTTGATTACCTCTCATAGCAAAATTCATAAAACGGGCGATTAGCCGGTGATCTGATGAACGACCCTCTGAAAAGGCCTTACTCGGCGAGTTGTATCTGCTGCAGAGAGAGAGCTGCTCTGAGAGAGCCGTCTCTCCCTTTGCAAATCTCGCCCGTAATGTATGTGTATAAATATTAATTTTGTTAATAGTTTAGATGAGTAGGGGGTCTCCTGAGCTGAACCGCATTGATTTCAGTCTCGAGACCCGCTACTTCCCGAGATACAGGCCCCGTTATGGGGTGCCAGTATCTCCTATGCATTTTATTCCCATTGTCACGTGATGTGGACATTTAAATGCATAGGAGATACTGGCACCCCATAATGGGCCTGTATCTCGGGAAGTAGGGGGTCACTGAGGCTATACGCTATAGTAATGCAGTTTACTGTAAATGCATTTTTATTGCATAAGATTCATGCCAGGGGTCTCTTGTGCTAATATTAATGGATATCAGCTTCAGAGATTCCCGGCATCAATCCAATGCAGGAAAAATGCATTTTTTATCTAAGTCCCATCTCGCCGCTTCTCTGCAGTTTTCCAACACTTTCACACCAACTTTTTCTGGCTTGAGGATTTTGTGATAAAATCATAATTCTAGAGCGGCAATAGGCGTTCATAGCCTAATCACTGCTACTTGAATTGCGCAAGTTTATGAACAAGGTGAAAAGCGGCGATAAGTGGCTTATCACCGCTGCCTCAGTGATTTTTTTTACGAGCAATTTTTGGGGGGATTCAGTCTTTTATCACCCACTTATCACCACTTACTGATTAGCAGTTGGCATTTTGGGCGATAAATGCTTGATAAGTGGCTTATGAACGCTTACTGCATTGGCCCCTTAATCGCCCCCCAAAAATTGCTCATAAAAAAAATCACCAAGGCAGCGGTGATACTGCTGCGGCAGCTTTTATTCTAACAAATCACCGTTTTTCCCTGGCTTTTTCCTGGAATGCGACACTCTTCACCTGGCGCATGCCGCGTTCATTTTGCGTTCCCAGCCACGGGTCATGTTCGGCTGACGTGCGGTTGATGCGTTTATTGATAATGGTTCCGATTTAATAGGCTGCAATGCTTCGCGTGTCCGCCAGATGGCAGATATTCATGAATTGTAATGCGCATGCGTGTCAGTCAGTAATGAGTTGACTTGCAGGTGTTTCGTTTAAAAAAGATACCACAGTGTGCTATTGTAACTTGGCCTTGAGACTGAAGAAAGAGGTTGCAAAATGTATCAATTTAGGCTTTTCATATTAAAGAAAGACAAAGACCAGTTTCGGTTACAGTATTCTCCAGAGACCCGCCCGCCATGAATGTTCAAGTGCAGCCCGCTTTCCAAAAACCCGACAGAAGTTACGCGTATTTGATATGGGCTACGATTAATGCAACGGAGGACAAGATGGCAACAGTTGTTCAAATGTATCAGTATTTTATCGAAAACTATGACTTTTACAAATTTTCGCCAACTCCTCAAACGTGGAAGCGTGCAGTAAGGAAAAGGTTATGTAGCGATCCCTGTTTTCATCCCTGCTTTCATGCAAAAGGCGAAGGGTCGTGTTAAAACCAACTAAGAAACGACAGTCGCTGCCAAGAAATGCACCAGCACCGGCTTCCAATGACGGTCCCGCCGTCAGTGACAACCCTGAGCCTGAGCCGGATTTCGCGTGCAGTTTTGATGAAGCTTGCATGTACCTAAGCAATTTCCAGCCTCACCAGCTGACTACAGGTGGACTAGTCCCGCTGCAAACTATCGACGTGGATGATCAAGAAAGCTGGACTGGCAGTGGACCGGCACCGCGCCAGCTGAATGGGAAATACTATGGTGAGTATTGTTGCCGTATTATTTTCTGTGTTTTTTTTATTTTAACAATACAGTATAAATATCGGTGCGATTAAAAAGTCAAGCGATTCTCCTGTAAGCAATATCATTGGCTGAGCGACTTCTACAGTACTGTACACTGGCGACACACTTTATTCGAGCTCGGCTAGTCCCACGAATTCGGGTATACCCGGGTGTATTGAGGTTTGTGACTGTTTTCTGCCCGAGTGCATTGAGTTATTTTCCAGGCAGGGATTGAAGCATTTTATTCCAGCTGGCTGCAATACTGCACAGTATATATATATATACTGCATTACAATTCATGAATTTATGCCATCTGGTAGACACGCGAAGCATTGCAGCCTATTAAATCCTAATCATTATCATTTAACAAATCAGCCGCCCATCAGCCAGGCATGAACCCAGGCTGGGAATGCAAATGCAACGGGGCTTGTCAGAGGTGAGGAGCGGCGCATTCAAGGTATCTGCCAGGTACATACCGGGTATTTGCTCGAATAAAGTGTGTCGGTGCAGTACTTCAGATACTGAACAATTGGTGGAACGCTAGGCGCATGCGCATGTGAACAGGAGAAAATTATTGGTGGGACTGGCTGAGAACTTCTTTAGGGGGCTGATCATTACATTAAAACTTTTCTTTTTGTTTTTCCTCAGAAAAGAAAACGGCTAATGGAGGGATTTCGATTGATAATATCGCGTTGTATAACAATGCCTGCACATTGCTGAATCGGATTTAAAATCCCACGTCTACAGTTTTGTTGCCGTTGTTATTGATTAGGATAGAATACTGTACCTGAAACAGTACTGTATGCTGATGTTTTCCGGCCGTACAGTATACTGTGTAATAAACCCGAAAAAAATAAAACTATGCATTTATTCTACATGTACAGTATCACTTACATTATGTGTCTTCTACAGTATACAGTACCAGTACGTACAGTACAGTTTGTGTATTTCTATTCTTCTATTTTTTTTAGTACTCTTACAGTATACTGAGCATGTCTACAGTATACAGTACAGTGCAGTACGCCTCGACATTCTAGAAACACTGTATTTTGTTACACTATCAAAGGAGCAAATGGAAACAATGTAAGACAAATCAACATGTTCTTTTATTGGTGGAGTAAGTACAAAAACATTTATTTACAAATACTGTACAATGTTGAAACATTTTAAGTGCACAGCAATTCAAAACATCAACAGGTGTATGGTTTACTGCTACATGTGTGAAAACATTTGTCAGTCAGTATGGTTTACAGTCACATGTTTTAGAAACAAATTCTTAATTCACAAAAAAAGCAAAAAGAAATATCTCCTTTATTAAAGAACGACAAGTCAATACATTCTGTATACTGTACAGTGGGATGGTGTGCAAAACAGTCTGCACCACTACAGTCCTCGACCCAAAATACAATACATTCTTTAATATTTACACATATTAAAATAATCCGTTCTATGGGTCGAGCGGGTTGAAATTTGCCTGGTCCTCATGCGGAAGGACCCTTGCCATAGTCAGCCTTCCACGTCCCCCAGAACCGGAGATACAAAAATACAGTTTAAAAGCACATTCCAAAAGTGGCTTTTTTTCTGCCATGCAAGTCAATGGCAGAAACCTAAATTTTACCATTACCCTGACTCCGTTTTGTTGCCACGAGAGGGTCGCTATTTGCCATGCAATCCTCCCGGAACTAGGACTACATGGTGACCGAATCTGAGCCCTCTAGGTTGAACAGAACCGGAGTAATGGGTTCCATGTTTCTGCTCATTCTGACTTAGCCGTTTCAAAGCAGCGCAGCTTTCTCTGCCATTACGGTCAATGATAGGACCCTCCTCGCCGGCGTGACCCTTTTATTTCTAGGTGCCCTAGAACAGAAGTTCCCACGCCAATTGACCGTGAACTTGACCAAGGCCCTAGTTCCCACGCCAATTGCGCGATCATAGCTCTTTTTTGACAATGTTGCCTCTCTTGCGGCTTTGCGGTCTGGCAGTAAAAAAACACACAACAACATCTCCTTTATTTATGTACAGTACAGCAGGTCAAAACATGTACAGTACAGTAGAGCACAATATAGTCCAGCACAACAGTATGGTCTTACCTGTGATTACAAAAAAAATGTTATTCATATAAAGCAGTATACAAACGAAACATCTCCTTTATTAAAGAAACATACAGTATACAGTACAGTTCAATGGGATGGTGCGCAACACTTTCAGTCAGACCTGCACCAGTACAGTCCTCAAGGGCAGCAAACAGGGCAGGTTTTCAGGACAACCTTGAAAACCGTGCCTATTTGCGGGGACTGGAATTGTGCATGTCCTGTGTAAAAAAACACACAACAACAACTCCTTTATTTAAGTACAGCAGGTCAAAACATGTACAATACAGTTCAGCACAACAGTATGGTCTTACAGAAAGTCCTCCACATTGTCCGTCCATGGCCGATTCCTTGCATGGCGCAAAACGCCATTAAGGCAGTCTCGAACGCCTTTCATTACAGGATCTGTAATTGGATAAAAGCGCAGTATTTCATCCAGAATGTTTTTCCTTAAATTGACAGGAAGCGCCTTTTTTACGCGATTCCCATCATAGTTCACTTTGAAGGCCCAGTCGCAGTACAAAGAGTAGGGAACATGGTGCTTAAAAAGTAACAAGGCAAACTTGTGGGGTGCACCAGCAATCTTCACCCTATACTTCTCCCTGAGCGCCGGTGGCAGATCGCACAGGGTGATGTTGGGCACCGTATCGATGCGAGCGGGTGTAGGTCTTTTGGGAGCGGGTGTGCTTGAGGTGACGGGCGATGGTAGGTTGTCTGGGAGGAAGCTTTCCTCCGGTCATGGTCGCCGTGTTGTCTCCTGGCGTGGTCTTGACGGGGTTGTCATGTCCTCCTCAACGGCATACATGTACACTACATCTTCTGGTGGAGGGGGTGCGCTTGGTGATGGAAGGGGGTCGAAAGGTCCCATTCATCACATCCATGTCAACCCCCAGCTCCGGCGTCGGGGAAACAGGGGCATTAGCACCGAGCAAATAATGTATGCCCGCTATGTCAGCCTCTATCTTCTCCATCCGTCGATC
>NC_134483.1:106886735-106916735 GCF_040206685.1 Ascaphus truei | reverse complement strand
TAAGTGCAGTAGACCGTGTCCCATTTTTGTTCCCCACTGTTTTAAGCTCTTAAACCAATTGTCCTTTTTTTCCAATGACAGATCGCCAGACTTCAATCCGATCGAAATTTACTGGCATCAGCTGAAGGACCATATTCGGAAAGTGGCGAAATCCACCAAAAAGAACGAGTTGTTGAAAGGCATAATGAGTTTTTTCAACGATGTACTCACCGTGGAACGCTGCAATAAATATATAGACTATATTGCCACTGTGTTGCCCATTGTCATCGCGCGTAATGGGCAAGCATCAGGAAAGTAGTACTGTGCTGTAGTATTGTAAGTACAGTATGATACAGGTAAGTATGGCACAGATTTTTTCTTTCCCAATAGTCAGTGTACAGTAGTTACAGTACAGTTTTTTCTTTACAGAGAGAGCAGCACCAGCCATCAGGTTACTGTACACAATATTTAACAGTAGTCACAGTATACAGTAGTTCCAGTATAGACAAGTTTGACAGTACCACAGTGACTGCCTACAGTACTTACTGCACTAATTTTTTGTTTTCATGTCGTTTCAGGATAAAAAAGGGTGGCCTGGGGGGAGGTGGGGTTTTGTGTCCAGTCTAATCTGTTGTCTACAGTACAATGTACAGTATATAAACAGCTGTATTGATGTACACAAAACCTCTCCTCTCTCAATGAATTACTGTTCTGTTCACAGAATGAGGAACACGATACAGACGGAAAAAAGAATATTTATATATATATATATATATATATATATATATACAGTATATATATATATATTATACAGTACATTACAGTAAATATTATTCATTAATATTCATATAAATGTCCATTTTTCATGTATCACCATGTTTTAAAAATGTTTTGTAAATGTTTCTCTGATTTCAATCTGCCAGAAGAATTGAATAAAGGCTGCAGTATGTATAATTCATGATTATTTTTATCTTTGTATTTTTTTTTCCCTAATGAAATAAAATAAATATTTATTCACATTCCTGGTAATCGTAATCATTAACAAAAACCACACCCCCTCCCCTCCCCCCCCCAACAGTATAAGAATGAATGAAAAAACAACATGAATCAGTTAATGGTTTTTTTACTCTCAATTCTCACAATGCCGTGCATATCAGATTTACATTTCAAATTCGAGAGGGGATTTTCCAAATCGTTACCATAAACAAAGCCTCAAAGGGTTGGGGGGTTGGGTGAGTCATGCGCGGTAAGCAGATAGCTCCCATCTCAAAGAGGCTTAGAGTAAACGCAGGCGCAGTCAGGCGATTGACGCTTGGCTAGGGACGGATTAAAAACACAATGACTAACTTCAGAAAATGAATGACTCTGTGGAGGTGTCTGGCTAAAATAGTTTGTGTGTGCGTGGGGGAGGCATGAAGGATTAGTTGTGCTGCAGTTCAAAGAAATTATACTGTAGAGTACAGTACTGTAATTTCAAAAGGCAGTTCATCATAATAATTTGATCAATAAACCCCCAAATACAACCCCCAAATACAGTACGTACATAAAAAAAACTTTAACTCCCTGTGCCTCAGGCACCAAAAACAAACAGTAGATTGTTAGCACCACTGGACAGGCAGGGACCTGTGCCTGCAAAATGTATATGCAAAGCGCTACGTATACTGTACACAAAACCTCCCCTCTCTCAATGAACTACTGTACTGTTCACAGAATGAGGAACAAGCTACAGATGGAAAAAAGAATATTTCTATATATATATATATATAGTATATATATATATTATACAGTAAATTACAGTATATATTATTAATTAATATTCATATAAATGTCCATTTTGCATGTATCTCCATGTTTTACAAATGTTTTGTAAATGTTTCTCCGATTTCAATCTGCCAGAAGAATTTAATAAAGGCTGCAGTATGTATAATTCAGGATTATTTTTATCTTTGTATTTTTTTTTCCCTGATGAAATAAAATAAATATTTATTCACATTCCTGGTAATCGTAATCATTGACAACAACCACACCCCCTCCCCCCCCCCGACAGTATAAGAATGAATGAAAAAACAACATGAATCAGTTAATGGTTTTTTTACTCTCAATTCTCACAATGCCGTGCACATCAGATTTACATTTCAAATTCGAGAGGGGATTTTCCAAATTGTTACCATAAACAAAGCCTCAAAGTGTTTGGGGGGTTGGGTGAGTCATGCGCGGTAAGCAGCTAGCTCCCATCTCAAAGAGGCTTAGAGTAAACGCAGGCGCAGTCAGGCGATTGACGCTTGGCTAGGGACGGATTAAAAACACAATGACTAACTTCAGAAAATGAATGGCTCTGTGGAGGTGTCTGGCTAAAATAGTTTGTGTGTGCGTGGGGGAGGGATGAAGGATTAGTTGTGCTGCAGTTCAAAGAAATTACATACTGTAGAGTACAGTACTGTAATCTCAAAAGGCAGTTCATCATAATAATTTGATCAATAAACCCCCAAATACAACCCCCAAATACAGTACGTACATAAAAAGCAAGTCACTTTAACTCCCTGTGCCCCAGGCACCAAAAACAAACAGTAGATTGTTAGCTCCACCGGAAAGGCAGGGACCTGTGCCTGCAAAATGTATATGCAAAGTGCTACGTATACTGTACACAAAACCTCTCCTCTCTTAATGAACTACTGTACTGTTCACAGAATGAGGAACAAGCTACAGATGGAAAAAATAATATTTCTATATATATATATATTATACAGTAGATTACCGTATATATTATTAATTAATATTTATTCACATTCCACAGATTGAATATCGTTATACAGTAAGATGGTTTTTGCAGGCTTGTGAAGAAAGGAAAAATAAAAAAAATTACCATAAAAATTTTTTTATTTTAAATTTCTTTTTGGTCACTTACTCAGGCAAAAAAGCAGTGGTGGGCGAAGTTACAAGCGCATGTGCAGCAAATTACTGCTGTCAAGCAGGAATGTGATTCAAACCAGACACACGTTCAAAGGAATGGTGTGGGAGAGATGTAATGTGTGTAATGAAATCGAGTTAAAAACAAATTTATTGGGAGAGATACTCAATTAAAATATACGGTCCTCAATGCATAAATCCTATGTTAGTGGCGAATTAAAAATAAGGTGCAGGAAGGGTAGACCAAATAGGAGTATGTATCCCAAATAAATTCTAGGCTACTGTAGCTCTATACCCTCTAACAGGGCAGGTAAGTATATGCAATGATACAGTGTTTGGTTTCTAAATGCTTCTAAATGTTTGATACAGTGTGTAGCACTGACATGTGAAAGGAGATACAATATTTCCAAAAGGGTTACTCAAACAATGTCAGTAGCGAGGGTTCCCTTTACACTGCTACAGTACTGTACACCACGCCTGTACATTTCAACAATTTTCAAATGAGACATACTGTACAGTACCATATAGCAGCACAGCACTGCAAATGCATGTACTTTAAATATGCAATTTTACAATTACTGCGCGCGCACACACAGACTGTGTACTGACGTAGGTTGAACCGCGAAGGTATTAGACTTCAAAGACAACAACTTGCAAACGCCCCATGAGTTTTTACACGGCATTGCAGTATTGCAGACAGCGAGAATAAAATGCTAAAATCACTGGCGCGAAAATAACGCAATTCACTCCGGGCGAAAACTACACAAAAACGAACATAACCGGGATAATCTGAAATTCGCGGATCTAGCCGAGTTAGAATAAAAGTTGTCGCCACTGTAAGTCACTTATTGCTGCTTTTCGGCATGTTCATAAACTCGGGCAATTCTAGTATCAGTGATTAGGCTATCAACACCTAACGCTGCTCTAGAATTATGATTTTATCACAAAATCATTATGCCAGAAAACGTTGGCAAGTGAAAGTTGGAAACCTGCACAGAAGCGGCGAGATGAGACTTAGAAAAAAAATGCATTTTTCCTGCATAGGATTGATACCGGGAATCTCTGGAGCTGATATCCATTAAAATAGCACCAGATTAACGAGTTTAGTTAACGATACTGGTGACAATTTTCTAAAAGTCTGGACGCCTTGGCTGGCACAGACAGATATCCCGGGAATTGAGAGGTCCTCAAACTGGCTCTGATAACAGTAGGTGCGTTCTCCTTGGGAGGGGCTTACAGGAAGTATTCTATTCACCCAGGACCCCTTATAGCAACATTATAACATAAGTAATAAGAGAGACGACTCAGCTTGCAAACATCTGCGATGCTTAGCACGGAGCCAAGTGTCGCACCTACTATCAACACACTCCCCCTACCTCACCCCCAACCTACCCCTTTCCCCTCCCCATCCCGCCTCAACTTTTTTTTTTTTTTTTTTTCTGTGAGTATGTATTGTCTCCCCTTTTAAGTTGAGTTATATGTGTCTGTTTGTCCATTTAAGTAGAGTCGGCTTGGACTATATAGTCCACACCAAAGTACCCGGAAGGCCGGGTCCCGAAGCACAGCAGGATCTCGTTGTTACTTATATAATTGTTAAAATATTGTTTGCATACAAGACAAAAGTATTCTGTAATGTATTTTATGCTGTCTTGATTCAATAAAATTTAAGTTATAAAAAAAAAAAATAGCACCAGAGACCCCTGATCCTATGCAATAAAAATGCATTTACAGTAAACTTCATTACCATAGTGGATAGCCTCAGGGACCCCATACTTCCCGAGATAAAGGGCCTGTATCTCCTATGCTTTTAAATGTCCGTGTCACATGACCGTGGGAATAAAATTTATAGGAGATACCGGCACCCCATAACGGGGCCTGTAGCTCGGGAAGTAAGGGGTCCACGAGGCTGAAACCAATGCGGTTCAGCTAAGGAGATCCCTGCTCATCTACACTATTAAAAAATTTCAAATTTATACACATACTGTACATTTCGGGCGAGAAATGTACATGGAGAGATGGCTCTCTCAGAGCAGCTTTCTCTGCAGCAGATACAACTTGCCGGGTAAGGCCTTTAGTATCTGCTAGTTCTTGGGGATTTCAACTTCAATTGGCTCGACCCTAAAAATCACAAAATCCAGATACAAATCAAATCGCTTGATCTATCGCAACTCATTTCCCAACCCACACTGACAAACCTGAAATCGCACAACCATTCCTTGCTTGACTGGATTCTCTCCTCAAATCCCAGCAGAATCCAATCCTCTGGCATCCTTCCTGACATTTTCAGTGACCATGCAATAGTGTAGTGTGTAAGGAAAATTACACCGCCCCATTCAAGCCCTAAAGTTCTCCTCACTAGAACATTTAAAAACTTTAAGCCACAACAGTTTCTGGATGACCTTACCAACTGTCCATGGCACAGAATCGATTTAATTCCCAGAACTGATTCTGCGCTCGGCTATTTCCAATCCGAGTTCATAAAACTCTGTGATGCCCATGCTCCACTATGCAGAATAATGGTAAGGGGTGCCCACCTTCCATGGGTTACACCTGACCTTATAGCACTCAACCAGTTAAGGGATGCCTTGTGGAAACGCTACAAAGTAACTGCACTACCAAGGATCTCAATCACTGCAGATGCCTGCGGAACATGTGCACAAGGCAAACAAGACATGCAAAAGCACAATATTACTCTGGCAATTTCCTCCAGAATACATCAAACCCAGCAAACTTCTGGAAGGTTATCAACAACATATTCCAGCCTTCTAACCATCAACAGTAGAAGTAATATCACTAAGGGGGATATTACTCTGACAAACCCCACCGACATTGCAAATGCATTCAATGATTACTTTGTGGGGTGTGCTACTAACTTATTAGCGAAATGCAACCCAAACCACAAACCTGAATCTCATCCTGGGAGTACCCATATAGCCCCACCCACTCCCAGCACTGCCCACAATTTTAAATTTGGCCCAGTATCCGAAGAGGAGATTACACAAGCGCTCCTCAAATTAAAACTAAGCAGCCAATGTGGACCTGACCTACTACAATCTAGGTTCCTAAGACTTGGTGCCCCAGCTATTGCCAAACCAATTGCTTCCATAGTCAACTCTATCCTGTCTGCAGGCCATATCCCTAAGACCTGGAAAACTGCCAGAGTTGTCCCAATCTTCAAAAGTGGGGACAAAAACACTGTCTCAAACTACAGGCCAATCTCCCTTCTCCCAATCCTATTCAAAGTCATGGAAAAATATGTCCACTCCCAATTAAGCGATTACTATACCAACACAAATTTCCCTAGCCAATTCCAATTAGGCTTTCGCCCCAAACACTCCACGGTAACTACCCTGCTAAAAGTTTGCAATGAAATTCAGTGTGGAATGGAACAGGGATAACTCACTGGTGCAATGTTCCTAGATTTTACAAAGGCTTTTGATACTGTTGATCATGCCATGCTGCTTAACAAACTCCAGAGCTCTGGAATAGGGAAGCATGCTTTAAACTGGTTTCAGTCCTACGTATCAGGTAGATCCCAACATGTGTCCATCTCAGGCTCTAACTCCAACACCCTGGATATCACCTGTGACGTCCCTCAATGCTCTGTTCTGGGGCCCCTACTCTTCTCAGTGTTCATCAATGATCTTCCCACAGCTTGTACGGAAGCCTCAATACACATGTATGCAGATGACACAATCCTATATGCACACAGCCATAGCCTCTCTGACCTTGAACACATACTTCAGTCTGACTTTTTGAGACTCGGAAACTGGATTTCCCAAAACAAACTGTTTTTAAACACTGACAAGACTGTAACAATGGTATTTGGGACCAAGACTACATTTTTAAAGCTTCCAGTGACTGAGCTCCAGATCAGAACCAACGCTAACACTACCATAACTACTGTTACTAGTTTTAAATACCTGGCATACGGTTTGACTCCCACTTAACATTCGGAATGCACATTGATACCCTGACATCCAAAACCTATGCCAAACTAGGTGTACTTTACAGGAACAAATCCTCCCTAAGCCTGCTGGTCAGAAAGCGTATTGCACAGCAGATGCTAATGCCAATTATCGACTATGGAGACATAGTATCTGGCTCGGCACCCCAAACCCACCTTGGCAAACTTGACACTCTCTACATTTCAATTTGTCGTTTCGTTCTCCAATGCAACTACAACACACATCACTGTGAAATGCTAAATAAACTAGACGCAAACTTCACCTTTCCTGTCTTGCCTACAAATACTTTCTGGGCAAGCTACTCACCTATCTGAACAAGCTCCTCACCCCTTCCACATGCAGCACTTATCATCTGAGATCTGGCTCCAAAAGACTGTTCATGGTCCCAAGGCTCAACAAAGTATCCGGCCGCTCCTCCTTCTCATACCGTGCACCCCAAAACTGGAACAACCTACTGGAGACTCTCATATCCACCACCAGTTTAAGTTCTTTCAAAACTAAAGCTGTCTCACATTTTAATCTGGTCTGTAACTGTTACATAAGCCTATAATATACATCTTCTCTAACTGTGCATGCAATGTATTGTATATAATGTATACCCTGTTCATTTATGTAACTGTATTTGTAACCATGTATTATTTGTCATATTAACTATGCCTAGGACATACTTAAAAACGAGAGGTAACTCTCAAAGTATTACTTCCTGGTAAAACATTTTAGAAATAAATAAAATTATTTTCAGAGGGTCGTTCATCAGATCACCGGCTAATCACCCATTTTTTGAATTTTGCTATGACAGGTAATCAAGGCTTTCTTAATACTGTGATAGCAACGCTCATAAAAACACAAAGAAAATATATTTTTGTTCACAGATGCATCAGATTCAATCTCACCCATCCCAGCAACGTACATCTGCGTTGCCCCGAAGGCACACAACCTGATGGGGCCCCCCCAAGAACTGCTCCCCTCTGCACAGGACCAGCGTGCTAAGGGTTAATGTGTGCTTGTTCTTTGTTGAATCGGCAACCCCACCCACTGGAATGTTAATGAGCCATGGGGACACAAAGAAAAGATCTTTTTGTTCACAGATGCATCAGATATTCAACCTCACCCATCCCAGCAGCGTATATCTGTGTTGCCCCAAAGGCGCACAGCCTTTGGCGCAGCCGAAGAGCAGCCAAAGGGCGTGTGTCGTTTGCTGCCGTTCGCTGATGTGAGTTGATGTTAAAGCTGCTCCATTTCTATCCGAAACTCACAAGCCCTTTATCCCCTGTACCCAATTTTCCAACTTTATCTGTCCATGAAATGTCTGTGAAGTGACTGTATAACCCTGTTCTTTTATTGTAACCATGTATTTTTTATAACTCTGTGCCCAGGACATACTTGAAAACGAGAGGTATCTCTCAATGTATTACTTCCTGGTAAAACATTTTTTATAAATAAATAAATAAAACCGGCGATTTATATGGCCGGCAATTTTTTTATGAACCTTTAGTGCATAGGCCTCTTATTGTTTAACATCTAAAATGTATCTTATATTAAAAAAATAATGGAAATTTTACTATTATGGAAGTTGATTTAACTTTAATTCTGTGACTAGGATTATGCAGTTATAAAAATTCTTTATGATTTGCAAAGTAAAAAAAATCTAAATAATTACTGTAGGTAATTGTGGTAACTCATTGAAAGTATATGTAATGTTTTAGAAGGAAGCTACTATGTTAATCTGTTTATAAAATAGATATATCAGAGTACTTAAAAAAAGCAGCACTTACAGTACAGTAACAAGATATTTTGCTAAAATTACATCACATTTTGTTCAGTTCAGGGGAAAAAATCCCCTTTTCCTTCTGTAATGACTTAAAGGGATATGGTTTTTATGTAACATGGTACATTTATTATAATATTTAATTTAGGAAATTGTCCATGCCTGTTATAGGGAGAACCCTTGTCCAGAAAGGTTTCAGTATTGGTCTGAGGAATCCAGCAGGGAAAATTAACCAGTCTCCACCTGGCTCATGAGACAGGTAGAAAAACCTCCTGCTTTAACTGCAGGAAAAATCTCTTGAGTACAGAGGGACTATCTTGCCAGAAGAGATTCCCAGGAACAGGTAGTCTTCAGCACAGGACTGTGCTAACAGCAAGATCCCCAGGAACCAGACTTCTACTCTAGGGAAAAGTGGGCCCTGTAACCCGCCGTGGGGTGGCCCTCCCAACGAACACCAACCCAGACCAAGAGTATTACATAAAGGGCCCCTGCTTACAGGTACCTCTTTGGATTTTGGGGTCATAGGTTGGCATAAGGTCTATCCTCCCAGCCCGGCAGATAGGGACTGGGAAAGTGAGTTAGCCCTTACAAAGGGATACATAAATAGAGAAAAGAAACCTAGTATATAAGCACTCTTCTTCACAACTAAATGTATAATGAATGTATTAAAATACTTTATTGAATCAATGAATAAAAAAATGGGGTTTAAAATAAGATATATATCAAACAGTACGTGACTGTCATTAGTAACGTAACTCTGGTAAGTTAGGTTGATGAAACATATGGGGATCCCTTATAGATATTCGGGATCCTTATGCTATTGTATAGCTGCCTATTAATATAGGACTAAGGCCGTCACTGGGCCACTGCTTAGAAACTGATCTGTCCCTTATAAGGCGGATCTGAAATGTGTAATAGTAAGCTATAAAATGCTTTGTTCGTCCGCTATATGTGTAATCTGTATAAAGACAGCTGGCAGCCTCCCTGGCGGTGTGTCTTATGAATAGGGTTAAACCAAAGCACTAGAAAGGGACCCACGTAAGAGTTTCTTCCCCACACCACCACTAGCCTATGAGGTATTATTGTTTAACTAAAAAGTAACCAGATGTCCCTAACTAATAAGTATACAGGCAATGACAGCCCGATGGGTACTGGATACCACTGAAGGCTAATGTGGAGGAATAAAAGAATTCTTCCCCCAATGTGGTTTAGTAAATGGTCTCCTGTATGGAGATACTGCTTTGGTAAAAGGACCCTTATAACATATGTTCAGGGTAGGTTACCGACTGGCATTGTATTTACACAGTTAGATTCATATATTGGATCCAGCTAATGAGAGGGGGGGGGGGCAGTATGATATGGGCTGTCTGAATCAGCGTACTACATACTGTACAAGGCATACAGGGTGGTGGAGTACTTAGTAGACAAGCCTCTACATCAAGGGGCACTGTTGTCCTTGAGCCTCATGTGTCAATGACTGAGATCTAATGATTTCAAATTTAGTAGGCAGAACAGTAAGTGAACTGATATTTCAGGTGTTCCCCCCTCTCTTTGCCTCAGTTGGCAGTAGTATGAGGAGTGATAACAGCTAGACTGTGTGTGATTACTGCGTAGTGGCTGATCAGGCACAGTTATTGCAACCCAGTAGGCTATTGTAATTATTCCACTCACAGCGTGAGCTGGTCAAGGCAGTGGGATGCAGCTACTGAAATCTAACAGCTGATGCAGTTTGCCTCTCATATCAACACAGTGCCATGCGGTGTGCAACCCGTGATCATTACTCAATTACACCCCTGCACCGGAATACAGCTGTCTACGTGTGAGTATTTCACACATACACGTAGGAGAGATGTATAGAGAAGGCAATTCCTGTGAGCCGTGATGATATATTGCAGTGATCAGTGAACCACGCAAAGACACATAGATAGAGTACACACTTCTAGCTCTGTAGTATAAACAACAAACAGACAACTGAGGCTCCCTCACTAGGCTACCAATGTTATCAAATATCCAGATCTAGTGTTGATCAGTGGTGTCTAGATCTGTGTAAGTCACATAGCGGGACTACAGTTGCATAGTCCCCTATATCAGCGCTGATCATAGATATATCAGCGCTGATATGCTCGAGGGTATGCCTATCTGAGCAGTGGGCTCTAGGAGAGCAGCCCCATATAGCAGGACAATTCTGCGGTGTGAGTATAACCCGCAAACTATCCTTAATCTGATACACGGAGGAAGCTATAAGGAGACAGCAGTGTAGCTGTCGGCAAACAGCTGTTTTCAAATAGAAAGCTTCCCGCGTGTGTATACTGAGATATGGCCTATAGCAGAATTGTCCTGCTATATGGGGCTGCTCTCCTAGAGCCCACTGCTCAGATAGGCAAACCCTCGAGCATATCAGCGCTGATATATCTATGATCAGCGCTGATATAGGGGACTATGCAACTGTAGTCCCGCTATGTGACTTACACAGATCTAGACACCACTGATCAACACTAGATCTGAATATTTGATAACATTGGTAGCCTAGTGAGGGAGCCTCAGTTGTCTGTTTGTTGTTTATACTACAGAGCTAGAAGTGTGTACTCTATCTATGTGTCTTTGCGTGGTTCACTGATCACTGCAATATATCATCACGGCTCACAGGAATTGCCTTCTCTATACATCTCTCCTACGTGTATGTGTGAAATACTCACACGTAGACAGCTGTATTCCGGTGCAGGGGTGTAATTGAGTAATGATCACGGGTTGCACACCGCATGGCACTGTGTTGATATGAGAGGCAAACTGCATCAGCTGTTAGATTTCAGTAGCTGCATCCCACTGCCTTGACCAGCTCACGCTGTGAGTGGAATAATTACAATAGCCTACTGGGTTGCAATAACTGTGCCTGATCAGCCACTACGCAGTAATCACACACAGTCTAGCTGTTATCACTCCTCATACTACTGCCAACTGAGGCAAAGAGGGGGGAACACCTGAAATATCAGTCCACTTACTGTTCTGCCTACTAAATTTGAAATCATTAGATCTCAGTCATTGACACATGAGGCTCAAGGACAACAGTGCCCCTTGATGTAGAGGCTTGTCTACTAAGTACTCCACCACCCTGTATGCCTTGTACAGTATGTAGTACGCTGATTCAGACAGCCCATATCATACTGCCCCCCCCCCTCTCATTAGCTGGATCCAATATATGAATCTAACTGTGTAAATACAATGCCAGTCGGTAACCTACCCTGAACATATGTTATAAGGGTCCTTTTACCAAAGCAGTATCTCCATACAGGAGACCATTTACTAAACCACATTGGGGGAAGAATTCTTTTATTCCTCCACATTAGCCTTCAGTGGTATCCAGTACCCATCGGGCTGTCATTGCCTGTATACTGATTAGTTAGGGACATCTGGTTACTTTTTAGTTAAACAATAATACCTCATAGGCTAGTGGTGGTGTGGGGAAGAAACTCTTACGTGGGTCCCTTTCTAGTGCTTTGGTTTAACCCTATTCATAAGACACACCGCCAGGGAGGCTGCCAGCTGTCTTTATACAGATTACACATATAGCGGACGAACAAAGCATTTTATAGCTTACTATTACACATTTCAGATCCGCCTTATAAGGGACAGATCAGTTTCTAAGCAGTGGCCCAGTGACGGCCTTAGTCCTATATTAATAGGCAGCTATACAATAGCATAAGGATCCCGAATATCTATAAGGGATCCCCATATGTTTCATCAACCTAACTTACCAGAGTTACGTTACTAATGACAGTCACGTACTGTTTGATATATATCTTATTTTAAACCCCATTTTTTTATTCATTGATTCAATAAAGTATTTTAATACATTCATTATACATTTAGTTGTGAAGAAGAGTGCTTATATACTAGGTTTCTTTTCTCTATTTATGCATTCTTGTTTCTACCTAGTTAGCACCTCACATTGGTTCAAAATACTAAGTTGTGCGGGTGTTCTCTGTGTGTATATATAACTTACAAAGGGATAGTATGTATATTTGTGTTCTTCCTTAAACTGTATGGTTTATTTTCGCCAAACATGTCTCACCCTGTTCTACCTCTGCACATGCCTCTTACAATGCCCAATGAAGGTTTATTTTTCTTTTATGTAAGATGGACCTTAACATTTTTTAATTTAGGATCAATATTTTTAAGAAGATATATTTATGGATTTGGAGCACTTATACTTTTTATGCAGCTGGTATTACTGCTTATGCCTGCACTGGTCAATGACTTGTGCAGACCTTCTGCAAGGAGTCAAAGGCAATCTCCTTCCGCCAAATGCCAGGTGATAGGGTGACAGACTACCACGACTGGCATATCCACGAGGTGATGCACTCTGTAGAGAAAACTACAGAGACAAAAGAACTGTTCTCTCACAAAGTTGAAAAAAACAGTGCAAGAGACCTTTACACAAAGACATTGTGGTGCAACCAGCTAACCTGGAGCTGTGCCTCCACCTGGCCTCCCTTACCAGAAGGTTTTGGCCAAAGGACTTTGATGCCAGTGGTACCGTCTGGTATCACCTCGCTATGTGGACATGGACCTTTGCATTGTTATGTTATGTTTGCATTGTACATATGTTCCACATATTCTGTTATACAGTGGTATCTCCAGATACCAGACGGGAGTCATTGAACAGAAATACCCATCTCTGCCTTCTCTGGTTCACCCCCCCCCCCCCTTCCTTGGCAGTTCTGCCTTCTAGCTGTATTTGGATGTTACTTTCCTTGCAGTTTCACTCCCAGTGCAGATGGAATGGATACATTATGTTGCCTTTTTCCCTTCCAGTCTGTCACACCCCTGGTTGCCCTGGCAACATCTCCAGTCCTCCAAGTTAATGGGCTTTCCAATTCCCCCCTGTCCCTGCTGACAGTTAGTATGGCCTGACCCCTATCCCTGTGTCACAAGCAGAACACACTGTCTTTTACTTCCTGACATTGGCAGAGTGAGTACATTCATGTTACACCCCTATGGCAAGGCCAAATCTTTTCACCTGCCCTTAATACAAAGCACCCACAGAGATATACCTTTCCAACATAAACATCTTATCCACAAGTGCCTGTTTTTATTGCTGCTTTCCTAAATAAAGTGAAGAAAATATACATGACTTGTTGTGCTTTGGAAAGAGGGCTGAGTTGAAGCTAGCTGGGTTCATTCATACACCAGACATGACCCTGGATCCAGAATAGTCAATGTCTTTACTCACTGAGCTACTCCTTCTCCATGGGATATGATGCTTGCTACACCTTGCCACACAAGCCCTGCTTGCAGTTATGCCTATATATTAAATTATGCCATGCAAGTCAAGATAGATACTGTAAGAGTACAATTCTACTGTAGATGAGACCTATGAGTTTATCGTTGACAATTACAAATTCTACAAAGAAACATCAAACCAAAAAGGGTGGAGGAATTCTATTAGACTCAATATGAGCATGAAGGATTGCTTTATTAGAAAACCTCAACATCCTGGCAAGAGGGGAAGATACTAGGCACTGCAGGCATCATGGATGGGTATGTTCAATCATGAAAACCTTCGAAGGATAAAGAGATTGTTTGGGACCAAGAGTTTGAATACTAGACCTTCCCAAACCAGTTCCTACAATCAGCCTCCACCCGTGTACCAGAGTGACTGCCCCAATACTATAAGCAGTACCCAGTGGGGAAAGTAGAATTTTATCTTACAGGTACTCAACCAGATATTTAAAACACTGTCATTTCAACCGCCTCTCCCACCTTGGCGGCTTTGTGAGCCCCCCCACCCATTCTCCCACCTCACTCTCACCCCCTTCTCTGCATGTATTTTTCTCCCCCCTGTCTCTTACTCGTCCCCCTCACCTCACTCACTCTCCCCCTCATTCTTCCTCACCTCCCCCTCACTTTCACTTTCCACTCCTTCCCCCCCTACATACACATGCACAATACCCATCACAATACACATGCACAATTCCCCCCACAATGAGTCACCCCCTTCACAATAATACCCCCACATTACACACAATACAATACCCGCTAACAATACACACAATTCCCCCTCAATACAATACCCACCACAATACACACATACAGTACTGTACTGTACAACTGTACAGTAAAACGGTCACTCCCAAATGACCCACATATGCGTTCTATAGGCAGACACCATACTGTATGTAAATAAACAACAAATAAAGCGCAACAAATAAGTAATATAAAATAATTTGTGCGGCTGAGGCCACCGTATCAACTGTAAAGATCCAGAGAGGAACCTTATTGGCTGAGGAAGCTGCGACGCGTGAGGCTGACAAAGGAGCCCCCGGACATGAGTGAGAGCCGGGGGCCGGGTAGGGCGTGCAGAAGCCAAGCAGCTGATCTGGGAGAGTGGTTGAAGTGCGCCAAGAGTCACTTCATGCTTTTAACCAGCGGGGAGAGTGTGAGTGTTTCCCTCCCCCTCTTTGTTGTATGTGATTCAATTCAAGTGTTAATGCACTATTGTCCTTGCATTTGTGTTTCCTTCTGCATATGAGGTCTGGAAGGAGTTGTTACAACAGAAGATTCTATGGTTTATGGGAGAGCAGTACTGTGTGGTATCAGTGTTTAGTTAATCACTGAGGGTATTGGCACTTTGTATTGCACATTTCAATCTGCGCCAGGAACACTTGTTGGTTTGAACATACTGTATGTGTCTAGTGTACATTAATGCATGTGCACACATTAAATATGTGCATGCCCATACTGTATTTTAAGCATTTCATTATTGTTTATTAACAGTGTACAATAAATTATTTCACAATTATTTTTCAGAATTCAATCAAGTGGAAAACTCTTCCCCGAGGAAAAAATCCTGTGACCAAGGTCCCTTCTCACAAATTCTCTGTCTTAATGTAGAGAAACTCAGCCCCTACCCTCTACCATTCCCCTCTGAAATTCTCCTTCCTATTGAATGACACGAATACCCGATGCATTGCATAGACATGTCTGCGCATAGACACAAACCCTGCAGCCTGTTGTAAGGAATCGGGGAGCGTGTCCCCCATGGCGCACTCCCTCCTGGCTCTCGCGGAACTCGCACTCCATCCTGGGTTGCACGTAATGCTGCCTCACGCAACCCTGCTATCTATACAGCGCTCGCACTCACGGAAGAGCATTGTGGACATCGTAAAGTCTGACTCCACCCCCGGTTACGCCGCGCGTCGGCGTCGCGGGGCGCACACATGTGACGTGTGTGCACCGCTCCTCAGCTGCACGTCAACACTCTGCATCAAGCTCACCTGCCTCCTACACCGCTCCATCTATCCCTATCTGCTGAGGCCGCACCTCTACTCTTCCCTCTCTCTCATTGACCCTGTTCTCCCATACTGTATATGCTCAACTGTGCCACTTGCACTTCGACTGAGCATAGTTCCTGGTAGCGTTGTTCTCCCACTTCCTGGTCCCTTGTCTTGCCTTGTTCCATGTTCCATTACCTTGCTTTCCAGATTGAGCTCTAGTGTACCAACTCAGCTTGACCCTTGGACTCCGCACTTCTCGCTTACCGACCCCGGCTTATCGCTCACCTTCCGCATCTCTCCAAACCTGACCACGGCTTACAAACCTCTACTATCCAACTGGCTCTAACCCCTGACCATGGCTATTGGACTCTGACTATTCTACTGGATGGTAAATCCGTCAACCTGTGACCCTGACGATCCTTGCCTGCCACCTGCCTCCGACCTCAGCCCATGACCCGGATCATTCTTGCCTCCCCTGCTGTTCCAGCCACCGAGGTCCTACCTGCAGCTGGAGTCTCCCTCATGACAGATACAATATTACACTATATTGTATGTTCTTTATTATGTCATTTACATAATCCTGGATGTAGTATTTGCGTTTCTGATTTCCACTTTCATTAACAGAACCAGATAATAATGTTAGAGTATTGGTCACGTTTGTTGTATGTTGGCGCATGATATTACAGAGAACACGATGATGGCTATTTTGAGTTTTCAGCTGATAAAAATTATTAATGCCACAATAGGCAAAATGTTGAGTTCTCAGCAATTCCTACCCTCATAGTGACTTGAGATATTGCACCAACAAGTGCTGCTGGAAGCACAGCCTGGGCATCAGCAGGTGTAGGAGGAGGCACAGCCTAGCCATCAGCTTGTGTAGCTGGAGGCACAGCTGGGCCAGCAGCAGGTGTAGAAGCTGCATACTCCTCTGTAGGCAATTGGCTCTTGACTAATACATCTTTTTCTTTATCTTCAATAGTTTGCCTTCCCATCTCACAGTGAAAGGGTCCTATATTCTCTTTTCTAATCTTTTTGTTTTAATGATGTTGCATTGCATGCTTTTTTTGCAGCATGATTATAGAAATCCAGAGATAAGATTTGATTAATTATATTTCTATGCAGCATTATGTCAATCAAATATGGGAATCTAGAGTGGGAATCTAGAGCAATTTGTGTTTGAAATTTTTACTTTTGCAAACATGTATTTACCCCCATTATGTACCACATTTATGGGCTTAGATGCACCAAAGCAAATGTGGGACATTTCATTTTCAGCCTTGGCTTTCTTTAATCACAAAGTCGATTCAAGTTTTTTTTCCGGCCATTTATATTGAAAATATTGTATGTACATTGCTTGCGTTAAATATTTTCCCCTTGCTGCTCTTTCCTTATGGAACTCCCTCACACTCAGTACAGGCATACCCCGCTTTAAGTACACTCACTTTAAGTACACTCGCGAGTAAGTACATATCGCCCAATAGGCAAACGGCAGCTCACGCATGCGCCTGTCATCACGTCCTGAACAGCAATACCGCCTCCCTACCTGTACCGAAACTGTGCGCAAGCGGGGAGACTATAGAGCCTGTTACAAATGCGTTTATTAAATCAGTTGTGCACGTATATGACGATTGCAGTACAGTATATGCATCAGTAAGTGGGAAAAGGTAGTGCTTCACTTTAAGTACATTTTCGCTTTACATACATGCTCCGGTCCCATTGCGTACGTTAATGCGGGGTATGCCTGTATATTCCAAACAGCTTCTATCTGCACCTTTAAATAAACCTTAAACCTCACCTCTTTAATGGGAGGTTTTTATAGCCTAACCTCATGGCTACTGCCCCACAGTCACTCCTACCAACCATTGTTGTCAAACACTGCTATCTACTGCACTTATTCCCTCGCCTGCTGTTTCTGTAAATCTCCCAACATACCGTTAGATTGTAAGCTCTCCAGGGCATGGGATTTCCTTTGCTATTGTCTGATTTTGTTGATTGTGCTTTTTGTATTAGAATTCCCTGTACTGTATTGTCTCTCTTGTAAAATGCTGAGTATTGTATTGTATGTCTTTATTTATATAGTGCCATTAATGTACATTGCGCTTCACAGTAGTAATACACAGGGTAATCAAATAAATAACAGATAATATAAATAACAGGTAATGGGAATAAGTGCTTCAGACATAAAAGTAACATTAAGGAAGAAGAGTCCCTGCTCCGAGGAATCAAATTGGTAGGTAGGGAGAACATACAGAGACAGTAGGAGGGCATTCTGGTAAGTGCGTCTGCAGGGGGCCAAGCTTTATGTATCATGTGTCCAGTATTATCTATAGTACTTGTCATATGCTTCTTTAAGCAAGTGTGTCTTAAGGTGGGTCTTAAAGGTGGATATACAGTAGAGGGTGCTAGTCGGGTATTGAGGGTAAGGGCATTCCAGAGGTGCGGGGAAGTCAGCGAAAAAGATTTAAGGTGGGAGATGGCTTTAGATACAAAGGGGGTAGAAAGAAGGCATCACTGAGCAGAACGCAAGAGTCGGGATGGTGCATAGCGAGAAATTAGAGCTGAGATGTAAGGAGGGGCAAAAGAGTGTAAAGCTTTAAAAGTGAGGAGAAGAATGGAGTGTGAGATGTGGGATTTGATCGGAAGCCAGGAGAGGGATTTCAGGAGGGGAGACGCGGAGACAGATTTAGGAAAGAGCAGAGCGATTCTGGCAGCAGCGTTAAGGATTGATTGTAAGGGAGACAGCTGAGAGGCAGGAAGGCAGGATAGCAGGAGGTTACAGTAATCAAGACGGGAGAGAATGAGGGCCTGAGTCAGAGTTTTAGCAGTCGAGCAACAGAGGAAAAGGGCGAATCTTTGTAATATTGCTGAGGAAAAAGTGACAGGTTTTAGAAACGTTTTGAATGTGAGAGGAGAATGTGAGAGAGGAGTCAAGTGTGACCCGTAAGCAGCTTGTTTGAGCTACTGGTGAATGATCGTACTTCCAACAATAATGTGGAAGGAGGTAGTAGGGCCAGGTTTGGGAGGAAGTATAAGGAGCTCTGTTTTTGCCATGTTGAGTTTAAGGCGGTGGAGGGCCATCCAGGTGGATATAGCAGAGAGACATTCAGAAACGTTGGTTTGTACAGCAGGTGTAAGGTCGGGGGTGGAAAAGTATGTCGTCAGCATAGAGGTGATATTTAAACCCAAGAGATGTTATTAGGTAACCTAGAGAGTGTGTGTACAGAGAAAAGAGAAGAGGTCCCAGGACAGAGCCCTCGGGTACCCCCACAGAGAGATCAATAGAGGAGGAAGAGGTGTTAGCAGAAGCGACACTGAAAGTATGATGGGAGAGGTAGGATGAGATCCAGGATTGGGCTTTGTTCCGAATACCAAGAGTATGGAGAATGGGAAGGAGAAGAGGGTGGTCCACAGTGTCAAATGTTGCAGAGAGGTCGAGTAATATGAGCAGAGTGTAATGACCTCTGTCTTTGGCAGCATGGAGGTCGTCAGTTACTTTAGTGAGGGCTGTTTCCGTGGAGTGAGCAGTGCGGAAGTCAGATTGTTTAGGGTCTAGGAGAGAATAGATGTTGAGAAAATGGAGCAAGCGAGAGAATACAAGATGTTCAAGGAGTTTAGAGGCAAAAGACAGGAAGGAAACAGGTCGATAGTTAGAAAGATAGGTAGGGTCAAGCTGGCTGTTTTTGAGTAATGGTATAATTGTTGCATGTTTGAAGGAGGATGGAAAGGTACCAGAGTAGAGGGAGGAGTTAAAAATGTGTGTGAGTGTAGGGATCATAGTAGAACCAAGAGGTTTTAGGAGATGGGAGGGAATGAGGTCAAGAGAGCAAGTGGTAGAGGGAAAAGAGGAGATCAACAATGACACATCCTCCTCAGAGACAGTGGAAAAAAGAGTCAAAGAAGGCAGGAGCAGAGTTAGGAAGAGGTGTAGGATGGGAGGAAGAAACAGACGTAATGTTCTGGCGTATGGATTCCACCGTTTCCTTAAAATAGTTAGCAAAGTCCTGAGCTGAGATGGAGTAAGAAGAGGCAGCTGAGGGTGGTTTGAGTAGAGAGTCAAAGACACAGAAGAGTCGGCATGGGTTAGACTTGTGCGTGTTGATTAGAGAAGAGAATTAGGCTTGTTTAGCTTGTAAGAAAGCAGAGTTGAAACAGGATAGCATAAATTTGTAGTGAAGGAAGTCTGCGAGAGTATGAGATTTCCTCCAGAGGCGTTCAGAGGAGGAACGCAGCATGCGCGTGTGGGAATTTAGCCAGGGTCTGGGGGTAGAAGGGCGTAGACGGCAGAGAGAAAGCGGGGCATGTAAATCAAGAGAGGAGGATAAGGCAGAGTTGTAGTTCCTGACCATGTTGTCAGTGTCTGTAGCAAAGTTAAGAGAGGAGAGGGAGGAGCGTACAGTGGACTCAAAGTCTTGTAGGTTAATAGAGCGCAGGTTCCTGCAGAACCGAGGGGTAGATGGAGGTGGAGAAGGGGAGAAGCGAGATAGAGAGAATGAGATGAGGTGATGGTCAGAGAGAGGAAATGGATAAATCGGAGAGAGAAGTTTTAGTGAAAACCAGGTCTAGGTAGTGGCCATCCTTGTGGGTGCTGGCTGCAGTCCACTGTTGAAGGCCAAAAGAAGAGGTTAGAGAGAGAAAGTGGGAAGCTCAAGGGAGAGAGGGGTCATTAATGTGGCAATTGAAGTCCCCAAGCAGAAGAACAGGGTAGTCTGAAGAGAGAAAGAAAGAGAGACAGGATTCAAAGTGAGAGAGAAAGGCAGAAGGGGAATGAGTAAAGGTAGGTGGGCGATAGATGACCGCCACATGGAGAGGGAGAGGAAAGAAGATCTGGATAGTGTGAGCCTCAAAGGAGGGAAAAGCAAGAGAGGGAGGAGTAGGAAGGTTCGGTAACTGCAGAGAGAGGAGAGCAGAAGCCCCACTCCTCCACCCCTGCCAACAGGGCACAGAGTGTGGGAGAAAGAAAGGCCACCATAAGAGAGGGCAGCTTCAAGTGCAGAGTCAGACTGAGTGAGCCAGGTCCCAGTTATAGCAAATAGGAGCAGAGAGTGAGAGAGAAAGAAGTCATGCACAGAGAGGAACTTGTTAGAAAGGGAGCGAGCATTCCAAAGGGCACAGGAGAAAGTGAGAGATGAGGGAGGGTGGCAGGGGATGGGTATGAGGTTGGAGGGGTTTACACCAGAAGGAGTAGAAGTGGCATTTGGCAGGCGAAGATAAGACCATGTAGAAATAAGGCAGGGACCAGGATTGGGAGAGATATCTCCAGAAGCAAGGAGGAGAAGCATGGATAGAAAGAGGATGTGTCAGGATGATTTGTAGGGGTGTGATTTAGTGCAGGCGATATACTGTAGCTATGTAGTGTGAGAGGGCACAGGTAAGAAAGGAGTTCATGTGAACTGAGAAGCGGTGAAGGAAGGAGAGATGGAGATATATGAATAGAGTTAGGGACATGATGAGTGGTGGTGGAAGGAAGTGCATAATTTGAGAAGAAGTGAGGTCACAGCAAATATTAAAAGTAAAGGCGGCGTCACAGCAATAGTAAAGTGCTGAGATGTGCAGTTTGGGCTAGATGATATCCTCCTTTCCAGCGTAGTTGAAATGCAGGAATCAGGGCAGTAGGTGTTGTCCACTTCTTCACTTCTTTTGAACTTCCTTTTAAACTTCAGTTGTCTTGCCATTTACAATGTGCCACTTGGAGATGAGTACAGGGGTTGGCACTATATAACTAAAGATATACATACATATACATTAAATTAAAAAGGAAATACAATATATAAATACACAAATAAGCGTTATCATTCTCAGTAGTGATAGAGCTAATAGAGTAGTAGGGTAGAAGTATATGTTGGTGGATGCCTATATGGATCAGCTAATAGGGAAGTACAAGTTCAAAGAAAGCTGCTACTGCACAGGTCCACCATCAGGGAGGAGAACCAGACTCCAACTTCTGGGCTACCACTGGGCTTCATTACTTACACCTGAGGAAGTGAGATTTCTCACAAAACACGTAGAGACAAGGGTAATTGGTTTGATTCTCCAATATGAAAGGTGTGAGACCTTCTCTTTGACAGATCAAGAGTCTAGATGGGGGTCTCATCTTGTGATGTCACAAGCACAGGGATGCAGAGACATGGAGGTGCAGATGCCACGGATGGCGGAATATATGAAAACTTTGCTCTTGATTGAGATGAGTGCTGGTTCTGTTTTATGCACCTGCATTTTACTCTGTGTTTGTGTGTGTATCTACTGATTACTTATGCTTTTAACTGTTGTTTTATTAAATACTACCCTACTAGGATCCACCCTTCTACTTGCTCTTATATATTATTTGCTATTATGTATTATTTGCTATAGATTTGTATCTAATTACTGGTGAGGCGGTCATTAGATTCAGTGGAAGCTAGGAGTTGCATAAATTGGAACTGTTATTTAAAATGTTTATTTATCTATTTTGTTTGATAAAGCACTTATATATAACATAAATAATTATGTTATTATGGCAGGAAAATGACACATTTTGCCTGCTTTGCAACCTTGGGTAAAAGTTTTGCACATTTTTATTCTTCATCCCTAATTATTTGTATTATCTTTTCACAACATTTTCAAATTGAAACCCGATAAATAAAAAAAAACATTCAGGGTTCCTGTCAAATAATGTTTTGAACATGTACATTGAAATTTAAATATAAGCTACTGTATACTTCAAAGTCTATTTATAAATGTGGATAATATGAATTGCATATACTAAACTGCTATACATATATTTGTGGTATGAGTGATTGTATGCTCTTGAGACCTGAGATACAGTAAATTAAAATGAATGACCTAACAAGTTATCAGCATATTTAAAGTGCAAAAAAGTGTATTTAGTATAAGTGAAAAATGACAAAAATAGCGCAAGACGCAAATGGTGAAGTATATCTAAATTATTAATACACTGAAATTGAGGTAAGTATTCTGCGTACATCAGATTGGAAAATAATAGGCATTCACGTGTAATACACGAAGTTACCGCACTCTGGTCAGCAGGGATGGTGATTTCAGGGTTCTACCCCAACAGATCTTTTCTTGCTATTATAATGGCATCATCTGTCTCTCACACGCTGTTGTCCCACAACCAGCATCTGGGGTACTCCGAAGTGTGTTCCGCAGCAGCACTGTGATGTCCTTATTGTGCTGTCTCCACGTGACAGAAATCAGTCTCTGTGGTAAGCTAATGGTCTCTGTAAATCGTCAGACACGTCCGTGTGGTTATGCTCTCACTACAGGAGAGCAACCGGCGTGCAGCTCGAGTTTTCCGCCTCGTGGTCCGCGCACCTCAGCGACGTCACTCTTTGGGCGAAGGGCAGAGTGTAATCGGGCGGAAGTAGCCGCAGCCGCCGTGCAGGGAAAGTTCAATATGCACACAATGGCACTAAGAAAAGCAACCGCACGCTGTACTAATAATACTCTTTAAAAGGTACCATAACACTAATAATTAATCCAACGCGTTTCGAAGCTGTAACGCTTCTTCTTCAGGGATCCCTGACGTGTGTGACGATTTACAGAGACCATTAGCTTACCACAGAGACTGATTTCTGTCACGTGGAGACAGCACAATAAGGACAACACAGTGCTGCTGCGGAACACACTTCGGAGTACCCCAGATGCTGGTTGTGGGACAACATCGTGTGAGAGACAGATGATGCCATTATAATAGCAAGAAAAGATCTGTTTAGGGTAGAACCCTGAAATCACCATCCCTGCTGACCAGAGTGCGGTAACTTCGTGTATTACACGTGAATGCCTATTATTTTCCAATCTGATGTACGCAGAATACTTACCTCAATTTCACTGTATTAATAATTTTGATATACTTCACCATTTGCGTCTTGCGCTTTATTTGGTCATTTTTCTCTTAGTGCGTGGGAGTGCTGAGCCACTCTATTATTATAGCTGCATACGCTGACACCAACGGTTTTGTATGGTTTCAATATTTTTATCACTTCCACTGTAGGGTAGTGCCTTATATAGTACGAGTTTTGCGAGACCCATGGCTATATAAGGATTTATTACATGGCGCACGGTTTACATTGTTTTAAACACGGTTAAGTTTTAGTTTTGGATTGCGCACTTTATTTTTCGTATTTAGTATAAGTATCTGGTAAATATTGGCAGACTAAGTAAAGTTCAAGTAGTACTCAAATTGTAAATTGTACTCAATATTAAAAATATCAATATTCTTGTTACCACTATCTTACCAATTTGGCCCAAATCCACAAAAGGGTGCTATGTTTTAGCACACATTTACTCCTCTTCATATGACCTGGAGCCAAGGAGTGCTAAAGCTTAGCACCCTTTTGTGAACCTGGGCCTTTGTTTCTTTCTTTGTTGCGCTCATTTTTTGGATATACAGTACCTGTACAATGACTACCATTTATTGTAACTGTATTTATTGTTTTGAAGTGTGCCAATTAAATACATAAACTATTTATCTCATGGCTATGGTCAGCTTTTTATGTACATGAAATGCAAAAAGACTTTGTGATATGATATTAAAAAAAGATGATATGTTCCATTTCAAACTGTCAACCAATGAGTGATAATGTAGCGCAACGTACAGTATATAACATGCATACTGTAACTCTAGTTTCCTATGAACACAGAGACTTACAGTATTTAGAGTTAGATCCTGTTTTTCTGGAATCTGTTCTGAAGGGAATTACACAAAAGATTAAAGCTACAAATCATTTTATAAATTTACAGCTGTATAGTAGGCTGTTTTTGTGTGCTAAAACCAATCTTTCTTAATGCAAGTCCCCATTTTATTATTATTTGTTTTAATGAACCTGAGCTGACCTATAGTGCCCTGACCTCCAAGGACACCTTTCCAGAGATATTTCTGTATCTTTGTTCCGGTGTTTGACATATATACAAATTACAAATATGGTTGTGGGGTCACCAATAGAGAGCAGCAATGATATCACATTTTAATGTGGTCTTTAACTGTACAAACGCCTATAACTTATTCTATCTTAAACTGTTCATGCAATGTCTTCATATACAGTATAATGTAGTGGTTCCCACACTCTGCGCCGCGGCGCCTTGATGCGCCCGTGGCTTGCCTAGAGGCGCGCCGCTATTATACCTCCCCACCATCCCTCCGATTATCGCTCCCCACCATCCCTCCTTAATGCCGGCCGGGCCGCAGGGGATTGGCTGCTGGTCCGAGGAAGTGGGGACGGGGCTTCCGCTTTGTGCAGAGCACACGGTGAGTGCGTGTGTGCCTTCCCGCTCCAGGCTCCTCTGTCTACTGGTGGCTGCACGGTGTCCAGTCCCCTTCTGCCCCGGGTGATAGGAGAAGGTAGCGGGGGTGCTGGGGGGGGAGTTGTACATTTCCCTTTCCTGGCGGTGTGTGCAAGGGGAGGCGGGGAGCTGCCTGCATGGATCTCCTGTCTTTCCTCCCCCCGTCACTCACACCGTCTCTGCCTCTGCTCTCCACTGCTCTCCACTGTGTGTGTATGTGTGTGTGTATCTGTGTGTGTATATCTGTGTGTATGTGCACCTGTGTGTGTGTATCTGTGTGTGTGTGTATCTGTGTGTGTATTTGTGTATATGTGTGTGTGTGTGTGTGTGTGTGTGTGTGTGTGTGTGTGTGTGTGTGTGTGTATCTGTGTGTGTGTGTGTGTATTTGTGTGTGTGTGAATCAGTGACTGTGTGTGTGTGTGTATCAGTGACTGTGTGCAGGGGGAGGCGGGGAGTTGCCTGCATGGATCTCCTGCCTTTCCTCCTTTCCTACCTCCCCCCTCCCCCTTCCCCCCCAGTCACTCACATCTGTCACTGCCTCTGCTCTCCACTGCTCTCCACTGTGTGTGTATCAGTGTGTGTGTGTGTGTATCAGTGGCTGTGTGTGTGTGTATATCAGTGACTGTGTGTGTATTAGTGACGGTGTGTGTGTGTGTGTGTGTATCAGTGACTGTGTGTGTATCAGTGACTGTGTGTGTGTATGAGTGACAGTGTGTGTGTGTGTGTGTGTGTGTGTGTGTGTGTGTGTGTGTGTGTGTGTGTGTGTGTGTGTGTGTGTGTGTGTGTGTGTGTGTGTGTGTGTGTGTGTGTGTGTGTGTGTGTGTGTGTGTGTGTCAGTGACTGTGTATCAGTGAGAGTCTAGGAGAGTGTGTGTCAGAGTGTGTGAGAGTCTGGAAGAGTGTGTGTCTGGGAAAGTGTGTGTCTGAGAGAGTGAGAGAGAGTGTCTGAGAGTGAGAGAGAGTGAGTGAGAGAGTGTGTCTGAGAGAGTGAGAGAGAGTGTGTCTGAGAGAGAGTGTGTGTCTGAGAGAGTGAGTGAGAGTGTGTCTGAGAGAGTGAGAGAGAGAGTGTCTGAGAGAGAGTGTGTGTCTGAGAGAGTGAGAGAGAGTGTGTCTGAGAGAGAGTGTGTGTCTGAGAGTGTGAGTGAGAGAGTGTGTCTGAGAGAGTGAGAGTGTGTGTCTGAGAGAGAGTGTGTGTCTGAGAGAGTGAGAGAGAGTGTGTCTGAGAGTGAGAGAGTGTGTATGAGAGAGTGAGAGAGAGAGAGTGTGAGGGAGAGTGTGTCAGAGAGAGTGAGGGAGAGAGTTTGTGTCTGAGAGAGTGTGGGTCTGAGAGAGTGAGAGTGTGTGTCTGAGAGAGTGAGAGAGAGAATGTGTCTGAGAGAGTGAGTGAGAGTGTGTCTGAGAGAGTGTCACTCTCTGACACACACTCTCTCTCACTCTCTCAGACGCACACTCTCTCTCACTCTCTCAGACACACACTCTCACTCTCTCAGACCCACACTCTACTGTAACTCTCTGACACATGCTCCTGCACTCATCATACCCTGCTGTCTATTTAGTTCAAGTTAGGTAAAAAACATCTTCCAACGTGTCTGTATGTAAATCATCCCCCTATTGTCATAATTTAATTCATCTTTCACACTTGTGCAAGACAACACCCACCTTTGAAAAACCATTTGCTTTAACTTAGCTCACATGTGCTAATTAAGTTTGTTGTGCCAGCCAGGTGACTTCTAAATGTATATAAGTAAACTCACAACAGCCACTGCTGCTTGCAGCCATGCTTTAAGCAGAAATGCTTTTAAGTAGAAATCTTTCAAGTAGTGTGGAAGTTAAAAAAAGAAGTGGAAAAAGTGGACACCATCTACTGCTTCTGATTCCTGCATGTGAACTACGCTGGAAAAGGAGTATATCATCCCAAACTGCACATCTCAACACATTACTATTGCTGTGATACCGCCTTTACTTTTTATATTTGCTGTAACCTCACTTATTTTAAAATTATGCACTTCCTTCCACCAGTCTCCTTATGTCTCTAACTCTATTCATATTTCGCCATCTCTCCTTACTTCCCCACTTCTCAGTTCACATGAACTCCTTTCTTACCTGCGCCCTCTCACACCCCACAGCTATACCTCCTGCACTAAAACACACCCCTACAAATCATCCTCACACATTCTCTTTCTTTCCATGCTTCTCCTCCTTGCTTCTGGGGATATCTCTCCCAATCCTGGTCCCTGCCTTATTTCTACTTGCTATCGTCCTCGCCTCCCACATGCAACTTCTACTCCTTCTGGTGTTAACCCCTCCAACCTCATACCCATCCCCTGCCACCCACCCTCCTCTCTCCCTTTCTCCTGTGCCCTTTGGAATGCTCGCTCCCTCTCTAACAAGTTCCTCTCTGTACATGACTTTTTTCTCTCTCACTCTCTGCTCCTATTTGCTATAACTGAGACCTGGCTCACTCAGTCTGACTCTGCTCTGGAAGCTGCCCTATCTTATGGTGGCCTTTCCTTCTCCCACACTCCGCGCCCTGATGGCAGGGGTGGAGGCTTGGTGCTCCTGCTCTCCTCTATCTGCCGCTACCGAACCTTTCCTATTCCTCCATCTCTTGCTTTTCCCTCCTTTGAGGCTCACACTGTCCAGATCTTCTCTCCTCTCCCGGTCCATGTGGCGGTCATCTATCGCCCACCTTCCTCTACTCATCCCCCTTCTGCCTTTCTCTCTCACTTCGAATCCTGGCTCTCTTTCTTTCTCTCCTCAGACTCCCCTGTTCTTCTCCTTGGGGACTTCAATTGCCACATTGATGACCCCTCTCTCCCTTGGGCTTCCCGTTTTCTTTCTCTAACCTCTTCTTTTGGCCTTCAACAGTGGACTGAAGCAGCACCCACAAGGATGGACACTACCTAGACCTGGTTTTCACTAAAAACTTCTCTCTCTCCGATTTCTCCATTTCCCCTTTTCCTCTCTCTGACCATCACCTCATCTCATTTTCTCTCTCTCGCTTCTCTCCATCTCCATCTCCATCTCGCCCTCGTTTTTGCAGAAATCTGCGCTCTATTAACCTACCAGCTCTTGATTCCACTCTACGCTCCTCCCTCTCCTCTCTCAGTTCTGCTTAAGACCCTGACAACCTGGTCAGGAACTACAACTCTGCCTTATCTTCCTCTCTTGATCTTCATGCCCCGCTTTCTCTCTGCCATCCTCGCCCTTCTAACCCCAGACCCTGGCTAAACTACCACACACGCATGCTGCGTTCCTCCACTCGTTCCTCTGAACGCCTCTGGAGGAGATCTCACACTCTCGCAGACTTCCTTCACTACAAATTTATGCTATCTTGTTTCAACTCTGCCCTCTCTCAGGCTAAACTAACCTACTTTTCATCACTAATCAACACACACAAGTCTAACCCACGTCGTCTCTTTTCTGTCTTTGACTTTCTACTCAGACCACCCTCAGCTGCCTCCTCTTCTTCCTCCATCTCACCTCAGGACTTTGCTGACTTTTTTAAAGAAAAGGTGGAATCCATACGGCAGAACATCTCATCTGTTGCCTCCTCCCATCCCACAATGCTTCCCAACTCTCCTCCTGCCTTTCTTGACTCCTTTTCCGCTACTGCACCGACACACTTTATTCGAGCAAATACCCAGTATGTACCTGGCAGATACCTGGAATGCGCCGCTCCTCACCTCTGACAAGCCCCGTTGCGTTTGCCTTCCCAGCCTGGGTTCATGCCTGGCTGACGGGCGGCTGATCTGTTAAATGATAATGATTAGGATTTAATAGGCTGCAATGCTTCGCGTGTCTACCAGATGGCATAAATTCATGAATTGTAATGCAGTATATATATATATATACTGTGCAGTATTGCAGCCAGCGGGAATAAAATGCTTCAATCCCTGCTTGGAAAATACCTCAATGCACTCGGGCAGAAAACAGTCACAAACCTCAATACACCCGGGTATACCCGAATTCGTGGGACTAGCCGAGCTCGAATAAAGTGTGTCGCCAGTGTATCTCGGAGGAGGATGTGTCACTGCTGATCTCCTCTTCTCCCTCTACCACTTGCCCACTTGACCCCATTCCCTCCCATCTCCTAAAACCTCTTGCTCCTTCTATAATCCCTATGCTCACACAGATCTTTAACTCTTCCCTCTACTCTGGTACCTTTCCTTCATCCTTCAAGCATGCAACCGTTATACCATTACTCAAAAACAGCAAGCTTGACCCTACCTGTCCTTCTAACTATCGACCTGTCTCCCTCCTGCCTTTTGCCTCCAAACTCCTTGAACGTCTTGTATTCTCTCAATTGCTACACTTTCTCAACACCTATTCTGTCCTAGACCCTCTACAGATGGTTTCTGCACTGCTCACTCTACTGAAACAGCCCTCACTAAAATAACTGACGACCTCCATGCTGCCAAAGACAGAGGTCATTACACTCTGCTCATATTACTCGACCTCTCTGCAGCATTCGACACCGTGGACCACCCTCTTCTCCTTCACATTCTCCATACTCTTGGCATTTGGAACAAAGCTCTATCCTGGATCTCCTCTTACCTCTCCCAGCGTACTTTCAGTGTCTCTTTTGCTAACACCACCTCCTCCTCTATTGATCTCTCTGTGTGGGTACCCCAGGGCTCTGTCCTGGGACCCCTTCTCTTTTCTCTTTACACACTCACTCTAGGTGACCTAATCACATCTTTTGGGTTTAAATATCACCTCTATGCTGACGACACACAAATTTACCTTTCAACCCCTGACCTTACACCGGCTATTCAGACGAAAGTTTCTGAATGCCTCTCTGCAATATCATCCTGGATGGCCAT
>NC_134483.1:106456735-106544235 GCF_040206685.1 Ascaphus truei | reverse complement strand
CACATGTGATAGCCATTATTGTCACCAGAGACCCTTCAAGGGAATGTTGTTAACAATAATTTAAATTGATGTCACAGTTCAGTGAAATTAGAATGGTAAGTCAAAGATAATACTGTGTATTTTGATGATGCTGCAACATGCTGTGTTGACTGCAAAATACCAATGAGTGAATTAGGCTTTTGGTAGATAGACATACATTAATTAATTTAAAGTCACATTTTGTAAATGATGGCAAAATATTCCCAAATATCGGACAGCATAAATTTGTTACATATACTGTACAGTAGGTTCATATTTGCTGTGCAGTTCTAAGCTATAAGGAACCTCTTGACCGAATGGGATTTTTCTCTGATTGCCAAAATTCACCAATTTCACATTGGCATTCAAATGTTAAGCTCTTCCCATAAAATGTCAAGCTCTTTCCATTAAACATTTGGTGATAACATATCACAAGGAAAGACATATTAATGAAGCAGATAAAAAATATTCCCCGTTTGCATAATATGGAATCAGCATTTCATACTCAAAAGGTTGCATAAAGCTGTAAAGCATATTTAAAATAAAAATAAATGTATTAAAAAACAGGATCTTTAAAAACACAAATAATAGGTACAAATGTAGCAGATGTTTATGCCCCAGTTGGCGCTTTGCAGCCTGACACGCCCAACATGCCAATGGGAGCAGACGTAATTAGCCAGATGTGAAAAAGGGGTGTGACTACTGCTGGGTACAATACCGCCTGCTTCACCTGTAAACAGCAATAATAATGGAGAAATACAATTTCTGATTTAAATGGTTACAAAAAGTTGTAGAACATTGGGTTTAGAGGTTCACTAGCAAATATAATTGTAATGAAAACTTAGCTTATAACTTGTAATCCAATTCACCAAATGTACTTTATTTTAAAATACATGCATTATTGTTCAAATTCATTAATTACCTGTCTGCTTATGGGTGAAACTATGCGGTCAGCTAATAAGCATTAACAACAATGCAAGACAGTCACAAAGCACACATTATTCTTCATTGCCACTTGAGACAGGTGGGTTGTTCCTCTATTGATATTATTTTACTGAATCAAAAATCCTCAAGCCCTAAGGCTGCCTTGATGCTTTGCTGAAATGATGAATTACACAAAATGCTGACTTTTAAACTCATATTTAATTGTTTAATGTCATGGTTCTTGGTAGAGCATTGTTGCTTGAAAAATAAATTGGGTAATTCAATTAAACAGCTACCGAAGATACATCATATCAGATGTAGAAAGGCAGTAACCCCAGCTTGAACTTGACATCCTACATCGCTTCACTTATTTGACAAATGGATTCTTGAAAATAATTGAAACACATGACTGCCAGCATAGGTCAATAATACTTTTTTTGCCATTCAGCCTCTTAACAGGACCCATTTGTTCTTGCTATATGCCTTTCAGGTCAAAGATTGCATTTGGCTGGCAAATCATGTACTGTAAGCATTATTACTAAAGTGGGACTAAATGCAATGAAAATGGACTATGTGAAAGTAATGACACTAATATAAAAGGAAAACTGTGCACTAGAGAAAATACTAAGGGCCACTATTCAATATACAGTACTGTGATATTTCTTCTTCAAATTAGGTATAAAAAATAAAATGTACCCCGAAAAAGTTGAAGACTTTTTCACCTAATTCAATAAAAAAAAGTTACCTGGAAAACATTGGTGGAAAGAAACAGGAAAACTGAAACAAATGTCAAGCAAAGTGTCACAGGGGTTATATTTGTTTTATTGTTTTTGCTTTTATCTCGATCACAACCAAAAATGTAATTATTCATAATTACATATTTCATTATCCCATTAGAAAGCCTAGTGGTCATGCATCATACAGTACATGCCTTTATGATGTCTACTATGCTAAACAAAGGGTTACTACTGTAACAGTGTTTCCTCCACCCTCTGGGAGATTCCCCTGTTACCAGGTGTTTGGTGCATGCTGAGTGGCCCGCCGATGGTAGTGGGAACGTCTGGACCGGCTTCTGGTGTATATTACCGTTGTTTATCTCTGGGTACACAGTGCTTCCATTTACTGCAAGGCTCCAGATGTATGGAGGCAATCTCCCACAGAAGAACGGTACTCCTCTCTCCCCAGAAAGATTACACACTAGGCAGGAGGTATAATGTAGATAACTTGAACCGATTTATTGATCCTCTACATACACAGTATCACGGGCATCTGCCCAATACAGTTCACTGCAGATCTCCAACTGTCACACCTGTATGCCTGCAGACCAAGCTAGACCCCAGTACTGAGGTGGGAATGGTATGATACCACACACCCACAGCAGTGGGAGCAAGCCCGGAATGTGGTATAGCGTTGCTGGGCCTGTTGAAAGAGTTGTTAGCATATACTTGCAATGCTTGGGAGTGTCCGTGAGAATAGTCGTGTCCGTTTGCCAATGTTCAGGGGGATCCAGAGAGTAGAGATGTAAGAGAGCAAGCCAAAAAGGAAGCCAGAGGTCAGCGAAGTCGTATACGTAGCAGGGTTCAAGGGGTAACCAGAGAGCAGAGTAGTCCAGGGAGAGCAGGGGTCAAAAGCCAGGGAAATCCAAAGTAACACAGGAGCAGGTAATCACAGGAGCACAGAGGGAGCACAGCATAGGACAGGTAACATACAGGGAAACAGGAACTATGCAGAGCGAGGGAGAGGTGGACAGACAGGGATTGTAAAGGGAGGTGCACCAATGGTAGAGAGGGGAGGAGTAGAGAGAGAAGTGGGAGAAGCAAGAGATAGGTCAGGGAGAGAAGAGAAGGAGACAGAAGAGGCAGTCATGGGAATGGCCTGAACAGCTTGGGAGGCGGAGACAGGGAAATCCTGAAAAGGAGAGTCTGTGTGCACGGCCCCTGAAAGCTGGGGATGCACGTGCACAGACTGCAACACAGGTGTGGCCCGCACAGAGCAGGGAAAGGCAGCAGGAGGGGGACAGAGCCAAGCAGAGGGAAACGCGGTCGAGGCCTGTGCCCGTGCGATGGCCCGCAAGGGCAGAGAGGAGCATGCACGCGCGTCCCCCATGGGCTGAGGGGGCGCACGCACCAGATGCGTCACTAGGCATGCAGAACGCCGCGCTGCGGGCACCACAGGCGGCGGAGGCAATGGGACAGATGGCACCACAGGGGAAGGTAAGGGAGCTACCGCGGGGGAGAGGGAGCGGGGAGGATTATGGCAGGGACTTTGGGAGCGCGTGGGTACGCGAGACCTGCGGGGAACGTGCTGCGGCAAGGGGAAAGAGGTAGACGGTGAAGGAGAGGAGTGAGAAGGGACAGAAAGTGTAACGGGAGATGGGAGAGAGGGAGAGGAAGAGGAAGGAATCTCCTGAGTCGTCACACCAACTTCTGGATGGTCCCTGGAACTCCACTCCAGGCCAAAGGCACCCGAAGCAGTCCTTACTCTTCCCTGCCCATCTAGCAGGGACAGGGGAATGGTAATCACTCACTGTCCCCCAAGGGAAAGAGGAACAGGGGATCCCAATGCGCAGGCATTCCTGTGTGATACCTGTTTCTCTCAACGGTGGGACAACTGCCTAAATTTGGTGGTGCAGCTCCTTAAGTACAGTGGGAGGAAGGTACAAGGTCTGAACCAAGGATTGGGTAGAACACAGGCCTTGTCCCACCTCCTCCCCAGTCACTCAAGGGAGCTACCTCTGTAGGGAAACCCCATGATTAGTCCTGTCACTGTCTGCACTGTTACCAGGGCTTACATGACAGGGAGGGCAGACAGGTAGACAAACAAGGCATAGCTACACTACTCCTAACTAACTACCTATTGCATGTCATAGAGGTTAGTAAGTGATAGTAAACCAGGCAGTAGACCATTCTTACTCTCCCAATGGGGATTAACATCTCTCCCAACGGCACTTACACCCATCGATCATCCCAACTGTCACCAACCCAACACACCCACGCCCCTCCATCTACCATCTAAAATTTAGAACAATGTCCCACATGATATCCTCAGCATCATAAATCATTGATATGAGTGGTGAACACATGGTTTTAATATCACATACTCTACCACATATTATGTGATGGTAAAATGCCTTATGTGAGGGCCGTGCCCTTGCATAACACTGTAGTCAATGGTGGAGAGAGCATGTTGAGATTAGCTTTTATGTTGCCACTAATAACAAGAGAGGCTTATTTTCAAAGCAAAATAAGACCATGGGCATTAATGAAGACTGAGGATGGCTCAATAAGGGATACAGAAGGCATGAAATGCTGTTTTTTCATGCATCCGTTGTACTGTATTGCCAAAAGGCTACAGGTTATGTTTTGTGCATTGCAGAATTATTTTTCAACTTGTATTTTTGGGGGGTCCGTCAAGCGGCAAATATTTTTTTACATTACTGGGTTGTGTGTGTGCGTGTGTGTGTGTGTGGTGGGGGGTCATATGGTTGGACATTGGCCCATTGGATTGGCCTAGTGAAGTAGGTCTACAGGGTTATTGACCCGGAAGGTCATGGTATTTTATCGCAATATTTATCACGGTATTGGGTAAATTTTATTTTATCTTTAACTCCTTTGGTGCCAATGAGGCTGCCTACAGATGTAACCCCTTTTACTCTTCTCTGAGCTTTGGGGGAAAAAAACTAAAAATATTAGCTCCATGGACAGTAAAAGCCGTAGCTGCCTGTGGTGATGCATTCTTCCTAATGAGACCCTCCACAGAGAGATTGCCTGATGAGGAGGGATGCTGCTATAAGTATTCCGCAGGGTCCCCTGGCAGTGGGAACATTACGCCTGGCTACATCTGTAGGTTCTCCTTGAGAGGTTCTAGGTAATCTTATTGGCACTCAAGGTGTTAATGACCACTTTATATTTATATTGAAATGCAGTGTATAATGTAATAATGCTTTTTTATGCTCTGTTTATTTTTTAATGGTATGTATCATTTGAATAAGTATATTGGGATACACACCTATTAGCTAGCTCTGGTAATCATAAAAAAAACCACAAGCACATTTACATGTTTCAGACAGATACCTAAATGTGACCTAAACCATAATTACACAGCATTCAGTGCTTTCATTGCAGCCAGGTATTCTGGATAATGACATGCAAATGAGAACTCATAGTGCATAACCTTTTTCTTCCTATTCAATTTTTCATGGATCACTTTATGTTTATGGCTATTGTTATTAAGGTTGTAAGTCATTTTTGTAAAATTAGGTTGTTAGTTGTATTGTGGTGGGGTGGCTAGAGGGATGTACGGGTTGTCCCCTTATTTGTCTTAAGGGCTTGTGTAGTAAGACATTGCCTAACAATGATTTACCGGTACTAGCAACTTTGGAATGCAAGGGGAGAGAAGGCTGTGGTATGTAAATATTAAGCCCTTTATAGTATGAAGTGGCCAGCTAATTATGGATGGTCCATTACTAGTTGCCCACCTAGGTGAATATTTTAATATTTGATTTTAATAAGTAGTGCAATAGCTTAATGAGCTTTTAGCCATGTTTGCCTAAAAGGCCAGGAGCCATTGGTAGATGGAGGAAGTTAGGTCTGTTTGAGGGGGAAGTTAGGGCCCCAGCGGTGATGGAAGGGCTTACCCCTTAAATGCCATAGTTGTTAGTAAGGGAATACATTACAATGGCTTAGTTGCCTCGTCATGCAATGGGTAGTTAGGTACATGCAGTATTTAGGATTATTAAGACTTTAGTTATAACAGCAGACCGGAAAGCATGCATGCCGTCATGACCACTATGGATACTAAGGGATAATAATGTATTGATTGTATATGTTTAAAGTTTCCATGTTACAAATTGAGCTTCATTAATGAAAGTGCAGTAAGTGACAATGTAGTGGTCATAATTTTGACGCTAGAGCAGCAGCAACGTCATGAGCATCACAGTTAGCAGCAAGCAAGTTAGAATAGCAAGCACTTTTCTAGGCATTGTATCTGTATGATTCTGCATCTTCTAAGTAATAATTAATAAGATGCTAAAAAGTGCTATAGACTCCAATGCATGAAAAAAACAATTTTGTTTTTGTGGCCTAAGTACTACTGTAGTGATGGGAAATTTGTTTTGCGGATTTGAATTAGATGCAGATTGGCAGGTTCTTTTGAGCCATGGATTTCAGACGATCAGTCTCAAAAGCGGAAATACACTTTTTTTCTATCACATCCACACAGCGGATTAATAATCCATGGGACGAACTGTTAAAAATCCACACTCGGATTTAATCTGAGGGGAGAGAGAGGGCAGATTTTTTATAATCCGGCAGCAAATTATTAATCCACCATTTGGATTTCGTATTTAATATGTAATTTTTAAAAATCCACCCAGATTGTATGCAATCAAAAGATTATCCTTTGAGAATTTAGTTATTTTCATCTGGGAAGATTGGGTAAGGGGCCTAACGGAAATCTAATCTCATTGTTTATTAATATTGCAGATGACCTTTGTGTTGTTTTAGCTAAGTAGATAACAGAGGTCTCTTCCAAGATGTTGAGTTTAGTAAGTATATACTGTAGATCAACACAGTTCATAAATCTTACAAATTAGAGTGTTCTTGATAGGAAGTTCAGGGAACACTCCAATTAGGATATTATGTCTGGGAAGAACATGTGAAAGCAGCTGTTGTGGATGTTGAGGCATTTATTGTAGCTTTCACATGTAATGTTATGGTCATGCACTTGATGTTTTGTTGTAGGTTAAAGGGCGACTCACCATGCATCAAAATTACAAGCAACACCACACTGTAAATTAAATCAAATGTTTCTGACATTGTTGGACTCACAGCATAGGATATAGCCACAGTAGGGTAGTGTACTCGGAGCTCACCTGATAGCAGTAGAAAAATAGTTTACCCAAAACCAGTGCAGAGTAAACCCTATTGCCAAAATAATCTATGGCATAATAACAGGTATAAATGAGGACCTTTCCTGATACAAACATGGTGGAAAAGGCAGAGCCTGATGGAGTTTTCACTATAAAATTTAAGATGTTCAACAAATTCAGTCAGAAAGGTGGTAGAGACCGGCCATACTAAAATATCCTCTATGTACCATTTGTAAAATGTAATACACTGACATTAAAATGAATCAGATAAGATATGCAATTGCTCATAGATGTCCATCTATAAATTGGCATATGATGGATCTATATTAGACCCCATCACAGAGTCTCTCAACTGAAGGTAGTTATTATGATCAAACCTTAAGTAGTAATAATAGAATATGTAATACAATATATTCATATGATATGTACAGTACTGTATTGTCTGAGGTGATATGGGCATATACTTCTGCTTTGTCATGCTCATGTGATTTGTTGCTACATTATATAAGCTTGGTAAATTTTGGCATATTACGTGTTAGATATAGTTAATGAGAATGGTGGAATTCCAGAGGCAACTCTTAATTTTATAAACTATTGCTTGAAGATAAAAATCAGCCATTTGTGAGATGGATTGGCATAATGAGCCCCTGGTCAAAATTATTGGCCTTACCAAGAGTGATGTTAAAGATTTTTGTATCTAGGCAAGAGTATATGTGGTGGAACTACAGGGTGTGATTGCAATATAAATTGCTTAGTGTCTTCTGAAATCCATACATTAGTACACCCCATATCAATAACAGTGTCAATCTCGATATTATATGTCCATGTGTGGGTAGAAAAAGCACATCACTTAATTGTCCAATCACAATAGTCTATGACAATGATACAACCTTCTTTAAAAGTCTCATCTTTGGTGATGTTGTTGAAACTAAGCTTACAGTACAAAAGGTTTGGTATCATGTGCAATTCGATCTATAAATGAAACAATTTGTGGATTGTTTCTGGTAGGGTAAAACTTGCTCATGGGTCTAAATGATGTGTCCTAGTAAAGGTATTAGCAGAGTAAAAAGCCTTAATCTTTGACTTTTAATTCTTTATGTACTGTAACTTAAACAATGTCCTTTGCTTAACACACACCTTTCTGTTGGCTTTAAGGTGTAAGGAGATAAATTGTAAATTACAGTCTGTGTCCTCTCAATCGAGTCACTAGTTTGATGACATGGGGGTTTGTGTTTTCTGCTGAACTTGTGTCGTATGGAGCTTTGGAGGTACCTGTTCCCTTTGTGCAATATTCTAAAAAAAGAGGGTCTGATATAAAGGGTGCTATCCTTAGTGTCCGAAAAATCTGTTAATTGACTGTGAGTGAATGGGGGCTGATGTGGGTGACATATATTACTGTAAATCTGTCAGATCAAGATTAAGTGATTACCTGTAACCACATATAGTTCTTGAACTCTGTAGTTGTTAGTGACATTTTTTAATTCATCCTTATTATATCTTAATAAATTGTCTTCATAGCCATCTACTTGTTTCTGTAACATGCCAAACCAGTCAATAGAGATGTATGCGGTTAATGTCTATATGTGTTTGGTTGGTAACGACTCTGCCCTAATTTGATTTTACTACTTGCTGGATTGGAAAATCCCCAACAAAATAGAATTAAATGAGCATTAATTTAAAACACTACACCATTTTTTTTGCAGAAATCAGGATCATTTTCACTGACAGTGGGCTGATTCTTGATCATGAACCCTCAGGAATTAATTTAATTCTGTAGTAGTGTGATAGTGTTACATCATGTGGGAAAAATACATTCTCTTTTTTTTTTTTCAATTTTAGTAGATCATTATAGATCTCCAAATGGTTATCACGTCTGATTCCTCTAGCAGCCAGGGGAATAGTTCTTCCAGCACAGAGAAGACTGAGGATAAGATTGTGGGGTGGGGGACTCCATTACTAGGAAAGTAGATAGAGCAATCTATTGCCATGCCACATGAACCAAGCTGTTTGTTGTCTCCCGGGGGCTTGTGTTCGGCACATTGCTGATTGGGTAGAGGTTTGGGAGGGGCTGGGACTGACCTGGCAGTCTTGGTACACATTGGCACCAATCACAAAGTTCGAAAAAGAGGGAGGGTCCTAAAAAAGATTTCAGGGATCTAGGCTGCAAGCTTAAGGTAAGGACCTCCATGGTAGTATTTTCTAAAATACTACCAGTGCCATGCGCTACCCTAGGAAGACAATAGGTTTTTAGAGCACTGTGACTCCTTTTCTGAGAGTGCTATCTTTATTCCAGGGATGGATTGTAGCTCAATGAAGATAGATCTTCTGTGCTAGGGGGGAGAATGTTTAAAAGGTTGGAGGAGATTTTAAACTTGGATGGAGAGGGGAGGGAAAAGAAACATATAATGAGCTAAATAGAATAGATAGGGATGGGGAAATAGCAAGGGTTCATGGAGGTAGAATGGGGGCAAGTGGAAGTTTGACAAGCAGGGAGACATTCATATTAAATACAGATAATAATAGAAAACTTCTAAAGACTAAATACAATTGGCGTAGAAAGGTTGGAGCAGATAACATTATAGTAGTCTGAAAAAAAACTTCAAATGCATGCTTGCTAATGAAAGAAACCTGACAGATAAAATGGCTGAGCTTGAATTAATAGCTACAAGGGAGCAGTATGATATCATAGGCATTACTGAAACATGGTGGGATGAAACTTGTGACTGGGCAATAAATTTAGAAGGTCCCTTTTTCAGAAGGATCAAGCAAATAGAAGAGGAGGTAGAGTGTTTTTATATGGTATACTGGATCTAAAACTTATTATAAGGGAAGATGTTTAAGAAGGGTATAATGAAAATGTAGAGACCTTGTGGATAGAAATTAGCAGTGGAGGTAAAAGTACAAAGAAAATGTTTGTAGGGATATGCTATAAGCCACCAAATATCTGTGAGATAGAGGAAGCCAAAATACTTTTACAAATGGAGAAGGCATAAAAACGAGGTAATTTTTGCATCATGGGTGATTTTCATTATCCAAACAAAAACTGGGTTAATGAGATTAGCATTACAACGAAAGGAAACAGGTTTTTGTGGGATGCTTAAAGATAACTACACAACCCAAATTTTTGAGAAAACCACCAGGAGAGGGGCCATACTGATTTGGTAATATCAAACAATGAAGAAGTAATAACAAATATTCAAGTCCGGGAACATTTGGGTAACAGTGATCATAACATTGACTCATTTGAAATAAATGATCAAAAACTGTATTAATTGGGGTTCAACAAAGACTTTAAACTTTAGAAAGGCAGATTTTAATCAAATGGGGACTAATATACAAGGTTGAAAAATTGAGTTGATGTTTTTCAAGGGAAAAATGTGGAAGATGAATTGGCAGTCTTTAAAACATTGTTAGAAAAGCACACATATCAGTGTATACCCTTGGGTAAAAAAATATAAAAGGAACAAGTATAAACCAATGTGGCTAAATAAACAGGTAGGGGAGAAAATGGAAAAGAAGAGGCAGGCCTTTAGATGCTTAAAGTCAGAAGGGAAGGAGGTATCATATCAGAATTAAAAGAAATGTAACAAGAGTTGCAAAAAGTCAATCAAATTAGGAAAAATTGTTAATGAAAAAAGGATTGCAATAAAAAGTAAGATCAACCTTCAAAAAATTATTTAAGTACCCTAATTACAAGAAAAATGAAAATAAAATGTAGGACCCTTTCAGTGGGAGATGGGTAGGCAGATTATTGGAGATAAAGAAAAAACAAAGGTATAAAACGAATTATTTGCCTCTGTATTTATCAGAGAAGAATACATTGCAATAGAACTGTACTGCCAGAGGAGGAAGCCACAACCTCTAAATAAACAAATAATTGGTTAACCAAGGAAGAAGTTCATAGGCGGCTTGAAAAAATTAAAATAAATAAGGTACCTGGCCCTGATGGCATACATCCAAGAGTTCTTAAAGAGCTACGTTCAATTATAGCCATATCATTACATTAATATTCAATGACTCAATTTCCACAGGCTCAGTACCACAAGATTGACGTAAACAGACGTGTGCTTATATTTAAAAAGGCTATATCACAACCGGGAAATTACAGACCATCAATAGTGGGGAAGTTACTTGAAGTTTTAGTATGGGATAATACCTAATGGAAAATAACATTATTAGTAATAGTCAGCATGGATTTATGAAGGATAGGTTGTGCCAAACTAACACTATGGGCCTCATTCAGAAAGCGTTCATAAGCCACTTATCAAGCACTTATCACCCAAAATGCCTACTGCTATTCAGTAAGCAGTGATAAGTGGGTGATAAAAGACTGAATTGCTCAAAAAAAATTGGTCATAAAAAAAAATCACAGAGGCAGCGGTGATAAGCCACTTATCACCACTTTTCGGCATGTTCATAAACTCGTGAAATTCTAGTTGCAGTGATTTGGCTATGAACGCCTATCACCGCTCTGGAATGGTGATTTTATCACAAACTTTTCACGACAGAAAAAGTTGTCTTAAAGGTGTTGGAAACCTGCAGAGAAGCGGCGAGATGGGACTTAGAAAAAAAATGCATTTTTCCTGCATAGGATTGATGCTGGGAATCTCTGGAGCTGATATCCATTAATATTAGCACCAGAGACCCCTGGCATGAATCCTGTGCAATAAAAATGCATTTACAGTAAACTTCATTACCATAGCGGATAGCCTCAGGGACACCCTACTTCACGAGATACAGGCCCCGTTATGGTGGGCCAGTAATTCCTATGCATTTAAATGTCCGCGTCACGTGACCATTGGAATAAAATGCATAGGAGATACCGGCACCCCATAACGGGGCCTGTATCTCGGAAAGTAGGGGGTCCCTGAGGCTGAAACCAATGCGGTTCAGGTCAGGAGACCCCCTGCTCATCTAAACTATTAACAAAATTAAAATTTATTCACATAAATTTCGGGCGATATTTGCACAGGGAGAGACGGCTCTCTCAGAACAGCTCTCTCTGCAGCAGATACAACTCGCCGGGTAAGGCCTTTTCAGGGGGTCGTTCATAAGAGCTCTGGCTTATCACCCGTTTTGTGAATTTTGCTATGACAGGTAATGAAGGTTTTCTGAATACCGTGATAGCAACGCTCATAAAAAGGGTGATTTAAATTGTCCAGTGATTTTTTTTTATGAACCTTCTCTGAATGAGGCCCTATTAGTTTCTTTGAGGAGATTAGTAGGAATTTAGACCAGGGTAATGCAGTGGATGTGGTCTACTTAGATTTTGCAAAGACTTTGATATGGTTCCACAGAAGAGGTTGGGGTACAAAATACAGCATATTGAACTCAGTAAAAATATTTCCACCTGGATTTCCTTCCTCTGTATCAATAAACTGTAAATTTAAATATAGCATAAGTGTCTGTCGTCTAAATTTAGCATAGGTTGAACTTGATGAACGCAAGTCATTTTTCAACCTCATCTACCATGTAAAACAAAAAATAGTCAAAAATTGCCTTTACTATTTCATTAAACCTAAACTTGCTATTAGGGTTTTGTCTCAGTGCGCTTGAAATTTACCTCATGCTGTGTGAAACTGTGAGATAGAATTCTAATGCATGAGATTTGACAGGGTGAAACTTTGGGTGCATGCCATTTCAACCTCAGTTGTGTTGAGTTTTCCATTGTTCTCTAAGGCTTCTTGTAATAAGGAATAATCACGTTATTTAGCTCTGGCATTGTGTAGAGAAAACAAAGTTAAAAGATTCCACAAATTCACAGTTTTTGAGATATTAAAAACCACTGGAATAAGCAAACAAGTGCGTCACTTAACAAAATAGTTAATTTAAATAATAGTTTGTTATTTATTTTAATTGTACATTTACAGTATTTCATTGGCAAAATCACATATGCTACTAATTTGGTATTTAACAAATAATGTTTCTTTAGTATAAATGAATGCTATTAAAATTCATTGCTGAGTTGTATAGAATGAAAAATATAGCTGTGGTGTTACGAAGTAAAAAAAATGCATAGAATTTACTAATTAATTAATTAGTCAGTCTCAGCATTTAATTTGAACATGACATTTCAAAACCCTAAAGGCTAGTTTTCCCAATTAAGGTTACAGAGACATGGCTGTGATCTTGCAAGGCTTTGATTTGTTAGGGTACAGTTGCACATAAAACAAACACGACTTTCTTAATGTCCACAAATCTTCAATAAAATCACATGCATATAATTAGATATAGCTGTAGGAAATACTGTGTGATGTTTATTTGAGGTCGTTTTGTAAAAACGTTGTAATATACTGGATTACTTGTTTCATTAAAGGATTTAAAACTTTTTAAACATTTTTTTTCTGACCTTAAAGCAGTCTAATCTACCCTGCCTGACATGTACTTCTTGGTATCAGGGCAGGCAGTGTTATGCCCAATTCAGCATTTTCCCCATCAGCAAGCAGCTCCCTTGGGTGTCTAGGGGAAGGCGGGCTAAGGCCTGTGTTCTGCCCAATAAGGGGCTCAGACCTTGGACTCTCCCCCTTGGCACGTAAGGGGGTGCACACCCAAATTATTTCAGTTGTCTCTTCCCCTTGAGAGAGACTGGTCTCACAGCAGAGGTGTTCTGGCACGTTCAGTCCCCTCCCCTAGGGGAGTGGGAGTGAGTACCATATCCCTTACTCTACCAGGGAGTAAGGGAAGAGCACAGACCACCCTTGGTGCCCATGGCTGGGGTGTGAGTCCAGGGACCATCCAGAAGCTGAAGACCAGTGATAGTATGTGCTGTATATCCAGTATATGCTGTGTGCAGAAAGAATAAAGAGTGTTCCAGTTATCAAATATACTACTGCCTGGCCATGCAGTCTGTCTGGAGGAGGAGAGTGTTCTTCCGCTGGGACTGCTTCCAGACGTATTGGAGCCTGCGGTAGATGGAGGCGCTGACACCAAAGTGATAAAGAACCAACTGTCACCCCTAAAGCCTGTCGTTTTCATCCCTAAAGCCTGTCCTGTTTTCCCAACAACATCGTCAGGATCTCCACTGTACACCTGGAATCACTACTGTACACCTGGTAGCCGGGGAAATCTCCCAGGGGGTAGGGGAAACACCGCTACAGTAGCAATACCACATTTTCTCCCTCCTTTTATTTATATGTAAAGTATGTGACAGTAAAATTCTACATTCTCACCTAAGCTGGCAATCGTTTGATGCTCCTGTTACAAATCTGTAAAAATCCTGATTGTGTGCCTAACAAAATTGCTGTCTTCTAACTTTGAGCTTCAGTTTGTAAAATGATACAGCTGATATGAAACATTATATTACTAAGTGTAACACCTTATTGTTACAGCTTTCAGAGCAAAAGTCTGATGTTTGGAACACTGCAACATATCTGTTTGTGATACTTTGTTGTCAAAGGGTAGAGCTCAAATAGGTTTTTGTCAGCGTCTGTTTCAAAAGATGAAGTGGATATGACATTCTAAATGGTTGCTGTAGCAAACAAATGATGATCAATACATTCAAAAATATATATTATTAATGGATTAGGGGTTTAAAAAAATGCAGATACTATTATCTAATCCTTAAAAAACTGATTTATTATTTCATGATTTGCTACTTTAAAATGAATAAAATAGATTTGTGGTATAAAAGAAAGAAAATAAACTTTACTTTTTTTAATACTTGACTTAATTCATTTCCAATGTAGAAATATGCAGGACACATCCTCCAAAACAAGACGGAACCGGCACTCCAGATGTCTTTATACAAAAAAAGATTTTAATCCGCACAGATCGACGTTTTAGTCAAATATACTGACCTTTGTCATCTTGATAAAGGTTGTGTTTTTGGAGTGCCAGTTCCTTGTTGTTTTTGGAGTGTTGGTTCATTGTTGTTTTTGGAGTGTCGGTTCATTGTTGTTTTTGGAGTGTCGGTTCATTGTTGTTTTTGGAGTGCCGGCTCCTAGTTGTTTTTGGAGTGCCGGCTCCTTGTAGTTTTTGGAGTGCTGGCTCCTTGTTGTTTTTGAAGTGCCGGCACCTTGTTGTTTTTGGAGTGCTGGCTCCTTGTTGTTTTTGGAGTGCCGGCTCTTTGTTGTTTTTGGAGTGCCGATTCATTGTTGTTTTTGGAGTGCTGGCTTCTTGTTGCTTTTGGAGTGCTGGTTCCTTGTTGTTTTTGGAGTGCCGGCTCCTTGTTGTTTTTGGAGTGCCGGCTCCTTGTTGTTTTTGGAGTGCCAGTTCCTTGTTGTTTTTGGAGTGCCGGTTCCTTGTTGTTTTTGGAGTGCTCGTTCCTTGTTGTTTTTGGAGTGCCAGTACCTTGTTGTTTTTGGAGTGCCGGTTCCTTGTTGTTTTTGGAGTGCTCGTTCCTTGTTGTTTTTGGAGTGCCGGTTCCTTGTTGTTTTTGGAGTGCCAGTTCCTTGTTGTTTTTGGAGTGCCGGTTCCTTGTTGTTTTTGGATTGTCATTTCCTGTTTTGGATTGTCGGTTTCTTGTTATTTTTGGAAGGCCGGTTCCTTGTTGTTTTTGGATTGTCGAAGCCCCCCGGCATGCATCCGAGACAGGAAAAAGGCATTTAAAGGCCACTTCATTACCTTAGCGGCTAACCGCTAAGGCAATGAAGGGGTTCACCCACCGTGCCAGCTTTATTGTGGGTAGCAGGGGTGGGTGAAGGGGGTATTTGGCCCTGGGTGTGAGTTTAGGACTTGCGGGGGGGTTACGGGTGCACTTAACCCCTTCACGACCGTAGCAGTTAATACCGCTATGGTCATGAAGGGGTTAACCCCTCCCGCTACCCCCCGCAAGGCCAAAACAACCACCGTGGTGGATAATACCCCCTTCACCCACCCCCGCTACCCACAATAAAAAATAATCACACACAGAAGCCCCACACTAAATAAATAAATAAATCTAAATAAATAAATATCTCTATATAAATATATATATATATATATATATATATATATATATATATATATATATATATATATAACCCAACAACACCTAACATACACATATATGCACATCAATGATACTATAGGCCGGCGGGGGCCCTCGGGTGTTACCCGCAAGCCTACAGTACCAATTATGTGCCCACTCAAATTAATGTCTAAACACATACATACTTATAAAGAAATAACCCCCCCCCCTTAACACATACAGTATAGTAATGGCCACAATTACTTTTATCCACAAAGGGATAATAGTGAATGTGGCCATTTTAAATACATAAACACCAATCAATACATTAAATACATATAGCACTTACCACCCATGTTCGGCTGCCACGATGAAGGCCATCCTCCTCTTCATCCTGCCCATGGCCCACTCCGCTGCTGCAAAACAGACACAAGAATGAAAATATCCAAAGTAATGTCCCCTAACTCCTTAATCACCATAGCGGTTATTAACCGCTACAGTCATTAAGGGGTTAACCCACCCTCACCCACCACTCGGGATGCCTACATACCCTCCCACACTAACCCCCCACCCCGTGAGGCCTAACCACCCTCACCCAATACCCACAAGGGAGGCCTACCCACATACCGTTGGGGAACCCCCCCCCACCCCCAGTACCCACAATAAAAACAATACAGTGACCCAGAAAAAACATCATAATATTTAATAAATACATTACCCACCCCCTGTGCCCCCCCCATAAATACAAGATTTATCCTTTTACAAACAGGGTTCATGACACAGCCCCACGCGAGTCCCCGGTGGGCTGGCGGGGCACCTGACAGACCTACAGGGTACCAGAAGCCCTTTTCAAACAGGTTCTGGAGGCCTGCTGGTGGGTTTCGCCACCACCATGGCCCCCAGGTGGTCTCCTTGGGTCACCATGGGCCACAATTGGGTACCCACTGTAGGCCCAAGGATGTCTGGGAGCCCCGGGTCAGACTCACAGGTGTCTGCGGGGCCTCGGGTGGTTCCCACGGGGGTCTGGGGAACTCACGAATGCTCAGTACGGGTCCACGGTGCCCCCACAGAAGTGGGACCACACATCTTCATCCCCGCACCTACGGGTCGGCAGTGCTCCCACAGAAGTGGGACCACACAGCTTCATCCCCGCAGACTACGGGTCCACGGTGCCCCCACAGATGTGAGGCCACCGCTTCATCCCCGCATGTGTCACCCGTGGAACCACCAGCCTGGTACCCGTGAGATACCCGAGGAAACCACAGGTGGTCTCCAGAAGTCCCACGCGGAACCACGGAACAAACCCTGAATGTAAAAAAATAAACCTGGCCTATATTCAATACATACACCCCCCCCCAACACCTACAGTACAACAATGTGCAAAATAACTATTATCCAGATAGGGATAATAGATTATTTGCCCATTATTAAAAACATTAACTAGCATATTCAAATAAATAAAGTACTACTGACCTCATCAATAAGAAGTCTCCGTCGCCAGCAACATCCTTGTCTTGCCCACAAAATACATAGCCAAAACAAATCCAATACATTGCAATTGCATTCAGATATCAATTAACCCCTTAAACACCTTATCGGATAATAACCACAAAGGTAATTAAGGGGTTAAGCCACACTGGCCCGATACCCACCCTTCACCAATAAATTTGTACAGTGGCTTCATCATGCAAATATATATATATATATATATATATATATATATATATATATATATATATATATATATATATATATATATATATACAGTAGAAGCAGCGATTATTCTAACAAAAACCAGTGGCAATTCCCCAAAAGACCCAGGTACACCCAGGTACATTCTGAATACATGCCTTAAACTTTCCTTAAACTAGCCCCAGCATTTCTGCATTGATTAATGGCCTATCAGATTAACAGCGGGGGTCCCTAGCAGTCCCATTCAAACTGAATTGGACTGCCAGGGATCCCTGCTGTGTTAATCCTATGGGTCGTTAGTCAATGCAGAAATGCCTTAAACGTGCCTCAAACTAGCCCAGAACATACCCAGCACATACCCTGAATGTAACCTGGCTAGTTTAAGGCAAATGTTAGAATAATCGTTGCCTCTACTGTATATATATATATATATACACACACACATGATGAACCAATATACAAATAAATGTAGAAGGGTTATCAAAACCATACTGTACTACAAATAACAATTCTCCATAAAGACACACTACAATAAAATTAATTTCCTTTCAAAATCCTAACTGATCTTACAATCACAATCATCAAATGCCAATCAAATACCTCTAATGGCAATCAATACATTGCATTTACATTGCATATATGATGCATCCAATCTATGCATCATATACATTCTGCAAATGAATGTTAACAATAAAATTGCAATCAAAATAGAAATACCTCCAAACAAGTAAACTATTTTATCCAATCCAGTAAACATAAATCAATTACCATTCATTAATGACATCCCTAAACAATTTACATTCCATCCCTAAACAATTTACATTCCATCCCTAACAATTAAACAATTAACAATTTATTATCCGATAAGGTGTTTAAGGGGTTAATTGATATCTGAATGCAATTGCAATGTATTGGCTTTGTTTTGGCTATGTATTTTGTGGGCAAGACAAGATGTTGCTGGCGACAGAGACTTCTTATTGATGAGGTCAGTAGTACTTTATTTATTTGAATATGCTAGTTAATGTTTTTAATAATGGGCAAATAATCTATTATCCCTATCTGGATAATAGTTATTTTGCACATTATTGTACTGTAGGTGTTGGGGGGGGGGGGTGTATGTATTGAATGTATAGGCCAGGTTTTTTTTTTTTACATTCATTGTTTGTTCCGTGGTTCTGCGTGGGACCTCTGGAGACCACCTGTGGTTTCCTCGGGTATCTCACGGGTACCAGGCTGGTGGTTCCATGGGTGACACATGCGGGGATGAAGCGGTGGCCTCACATCTATGGGGGCACCGCGGACCTGTAGTCTGCGGGGATGAAGCTGTGTGGTCCCACTTCTGTGGGGGCACCGCCGACCCGTAGGTGCGGGGATGAAGATGTGTGGTCCCACTTCTGTGGGGGCACCTCAGACCCGTAGTGAGCACTCGTGAGTTCCCCAGATCCCCGTGGGAACCACCCGAGGCCCCGCAGACACCTGTTGGTCTGACCCGGGGCTCCCAGACATCCTTGGGCCTACCGTGGGGACCCAATTGTTGCCCACGGTGACCCAAGGAGACCACCTGGGGGCCATGGTGCTGGCGGGACCCACCAGCAGGCCTCCGGAACATGTTTGAAAAGGGCTGCTGGTACCCTGTAGGTCTGTCAGGTGCCCCGCCATCCCACTGGGGACTCGCGTGGGGCTGCGTTATGAACCCTGTTTGTAAATGGATAACTCTTGTATTTATGGGGGGGCACAGGGGGTGGATAATGTATTTATTAAATATTATGATGTTTATTCTGTGTCACTGTATTGTTTTTATTGTGGGTACTGGGGGTGGGGGGGGGGGGTTCCCCAACGGTATGTGGGTAGGCCTCCCTTGTGGGTAGTGGGTGAGGGGGGTTAGGTCTCATGGGTTGGGGGTTAGTGTGGGAGGGTATGTAGGCATCCCGAGTGGTGGGTGAGGGTGGGTTAACCCCTTAATGACTGTAGCGGTTAATAACCGCTATGGTGATTAAGGGGTTAGGGGACATTACATTGGATATTTTCATTCTTGTGTCTGTTTTTCAGGAGCAGAGGGGACATGGGCAGGATGAAGAGGAGGATGGCCTTCATCGTGGCAGCCGGACATGGGTGGTGAGTACTATATGTATTTAATGTATTTATTCTTGTTTATGTATTTTAAATACACAGGGGGTGTATGTTGTTTATTGCAATGTTTATTGGGGGCATTTGTCCCCAATAAACATGCTTTTCTGCCTTAACCCCTTCATTGCCTTAGCGGCTATCCGCTATGGTAATGAAGCAGCATTTATGTATTTTTAATAATATTGTGCGGAAGCAGGGGGCCCCCTAAGCTGAACCGCATTGATTTGTGGCTCAGAGACCCCCTGCTTCCCGAGTTACACGCCCTGGTTTGGGGCATCGATTACAGTGTCGCCGCCATATTTATAGCTGGCACGTCGCGAATGGGACGCTATAAAGATGGCGGCGACACTGCCACCCGATGACACATTCCGGGGCCTGTAACTCGGGAAGCAGGGGGTCCCTGGTCCACAAAGTGATGCGGTTCAGCTCGGGGGACACCCTGCTCACTGTACAGTATTATTAAAAAAATATTCATGCTGCTTCGCTACCGTAGCAGATACCCGCAAAGGTAAGGAACGAGTCTTTATTGATATGTGTGTTTTACTCATAGTGTAGATGTGCAGAGGGTCTCCGGAGCTGAACCGGTTTGGTTTTAGGTCTGGGGACTCCCTGCTTCCCGAGATACAGGCCCCTTTAGGGGGTGCCGGTATCCCTCTGCTTGGTTTACATGCCGCGGTCACGTGATCGTGACCTTTAAATGCAGAGGGATACCGGCACCTCATAAAGGGGGCTGTATCTCGGGAAGCAGGGGGTCCCCCGACCTGAAACCAATGCGGTTCAGCTCCGGAGACCCCCTGCACACGTACACTAGGAGTAAAAGTTGTTTAAAAATACTTTATTTTTTTCTGATGTTTGCGCTGAGAGAGCGGCTTGTCTCTCTCTGCTGCAAACATCTATCGGCACCAAAGGCCTATCGGAAGGCTTATCGGGAGCCAGGCTGTATCGGCACAGGCTCATCGGCAGCTTTGCTTTCGCAGTGCTTCGGCAGGGATCGGAAGAATTCGGCCTTACTGAATACTGCGAGGGTAAATCGCCAAAAAAAGGCCTATCGGCCACCTATCCGCCACTCTTGGTGAAAATATTTTATCGGGGCTTACTGCATGAGGTCCTATATTCGCAAGCTGTTTAAGCCAAGACCACTGCCACACATTCCCCCCCCCTAATTTTTTTTATTTATTTGATATGTTTTATTTTTTAGCAAGCATTCTTTATTTTTTAATATTTCAAATATATTTGAAAAAAAATATTAGTGGCTGTTTTATTTTTAACTCCAGAGTTTCCTTTTTGTTTTTGTTTTTAACTTCAGTGATTTTTTTTTTCAGTGATGCATTTTAAATGTGTAGCCATGACAAGGAGCGCTAGGTGCAATAACTGGTCAGAATAGGTACCGTACCATGTAGTCTATGAAGAGTTCTGGGTGTGGTCCATGGCCAAACAATTTTTTTCTGTATGTTGGGCAGTGTGACGCAAGGAAAGAATGAAATGCAAAGTCCAAATTATATAAAAAGGTGTTTATTGACGATAATCCAATCAACTTCAGGCTTCTCCTTTGTAAGTTCATTTACTGGTCTGGAAAACCAGGGGCACAGTACTTAAAAGTGTTTGTGGGCTTCCAGGTGCATACTTAGACCTGTCGCTGGATCAAGGCAGTACCTTAATATCAAGGTGAGTCTTGGGTCCCAGTAGATACTGTCCTACAGGTGTGGTCACTAATCAGGGGTTGTTCATGGTCCTAGGTTCACCCTCAGTTCTTCCTAACCTACACATGCCAACATTTCCTCAGTGGAAATCAGGAGACTTGGCCCTTCACCCTTAACATAATTGAATGTATCCCAACTAATTAACCTCACTCGAAAACATTCTACTCCAGAACACATTTCTACCCCATCCTTGGCCACTGTTGCACATTGAAGTCCCTCTCTCCTCGTAAGTCCTGCAGGCATGTAAAGCCTGTTGCTTGAAGATGAATTAGATCTTCCTGGCACTCAAACAATAGGGAGAGCCTCCCTCCTACAAGCTAAATCTAGGACACTCCCCTTGCTAGAACTTACTACATTGAGTAAGGAGCCCTGCACTAGTTATGGAAAATGAACCCATTAGGTTCAATATGAAGGAGGGACTCAAGTGTGTGTTTGTTAACCATTTTGTGACCATTTGTGAAACATAGGTCCACAAAATCCCCATTTACTTATTGTTGTTAAGCTTTGAGACACCTTACAGCCCATTCAAGTGAATACATCTTAAGGTTCTCACAGCAAAGTGAGGTGTCACAGAAACTTAGAATTGACTTACATAAAAATCACTTGGCCCACCAAGTGCCAATTTTATATCTCCTTTTAAACCTCATACCCTATTTTATTCAGGGCTTTGTTTTATATTTAGGATATCCTTATGTCTATCCCAAATATTTTTTGTAATGCCCTTACTGTATTAGACCCTACTATCTCTTTTGGTAGGCTATTCCACAAATCCACACTCCTTCGCATGAAGACGTAATTCCTCACATTTCCCATTAGCCTGCGCCACCCTCCAGAGCTTGACATCTTGTTCTAGCACTTCTCTTCCACTGAAATATGCTTCCCTCTTGTACTTTTAAAAACTTTTTATGTATTTGAAAGTTTTGATCATATCCCCCGTCTTCATTTGATAATTTAAACTGTACATTTTAAAGTCCTTTAGCATTTCCTGGTTAGTCATACTGTCGAAAATTCACCATCTTAGTAGCTCTATTTTGCACAATCTCCAATTTATGAATGTCCTTCCGGAGATATTTTCTCCAGAATTAATTGACCACAGTACTCCAGGTGAGGTTTCATCAATGATCTATAAAGTGGAATCATCATCTCTTTTTTTTTTGCTGCTAAAACCTCTTCCTATTACTGTGGTTTGGTACTAATTAGTTTAAATGGACTACATGTTATTAGTTAACCCAAACAATTGCACTAACTCTATGTTTAAAGCAGCAATTCCTCATAACTAACCCCAATTACCTTTACAGGATGGGATCCAGGGGTCCTCATGAGTTAAACAATGATATTCTGGGTTAAGATGCATAGCCAGTAAACCCACCCACAGATAGCTGTTTCGACCTTAATGGGTCTCATCAGTGTGAGGTTGGTTATACTGGCTTTGCAAAATGAAGCTTAGGATAGGTTTCACCACACTTAGTTAAGTTATGGTGGGTAAAAAAAGTGAAAAAAACGCTCCACAGTAAAGCATATAGCAAATGGAGATATTACTATATGCTCATTTGCATGTCTAAGACAGGACACCATCCGGTTAGGTGATACCACTCTCTTCCGGGAACGGTCCTAGACCAGGGATGCGGGCTATGTGCGCAACTGCAGTCATCGTTGAAAGATAAAGTGGCCTTCTCCGAACTGAGGGTCATGGATTCATTGGGATGCCAATCCAAGGCCATCCCTGCTGCCTATTGTAACCCCGAGGGAATGAATATCACTCCAGACAAGATCATCACACGGAAGGAACTGCTACAATACCAAATAAGGGATCCAATGGCTGGAATTATCCACCAAGCCGTCCGACAAAACAAGCCTTCATTGCTGAAATGTGCTCTCAGCGACATAGTGGCAGTACTAATGCGAGAGGTAGACAAATTCAAAATTGATAATGGTCTACTCTATTGGGTGATGCAGTACCATAACAACCCGGACAGAAGGCAACTGGTTCTACCCAAGAACTTGCAAAATATGGTCCTGAGATTACTAAACTATGAACATGGCCATCTTGGCGTGGACAAGACTTTCAGCTTAATCCGGGATCGGTTCTTCTGGCCTCACATGAGAGAGTCGGTCGAACATCACTGCCGCTGCTGTTCCCGGTGTATTCAACGCAAGACCCTCCCCACCAGAGCCTGAAGAGATCGGGTCACCTAGACCTGGTATGCAAGGACTTTCTGTGTATCGAACAAGTTGCCCGAGGCATCGGCAACGTGCTAGTTATCACCAACCAATACACCCACTATGCCAAAGCATTACCCACCAAAGACCATAAGGCCATCACGGTGGTGAAGATTCTGTGGGAGCAGTACTTTATACACTATGGCCCACCCAATCACCTACATTCAGATCAAGGGTGGGACTTTGAAAGAAAACTCATCAGGGAGTTGTTGAAATTGCTCAACTTCACCAAGTCCCAACATCAGAGCCAAGTCATCTGTATAGTCTTTCTTTCACAGCTACTACAGATGTAGCCAACATTATTGCAACACATGGCACCCTGCAGTGGTACATAGAGTATGCAATGCGCAAGTGGGAAAATCAACAATTGTTTTGAATCATATGCATGCGATATGGGGGTTATGCTAAGTCTCCATTTCATCCATGTGAGCAGACCACTGGTTGTCTCACTCTTTTTCTTAAATTCTCTCTCTGAATCTGTTGTGCCGCAATCACAAGAACTCATTTTACATACTAAGATGCCTGCTGCAGAACTTCCCTTTTAACCAATGGGGCCAGGTCCCCCTCAATGGGGCCATGGCTCCCCCTTACCTCCAGGAGCACGGCAGCAAGGTAGCTGGTGAGCGAATTGCTGGAGGTCCATGGCGGCACCCTTCGCAGGGCACTGCCATCTTGCCAAAGTTATGCATGCGCATTGAGAGACTTACACATGCGCAGAGTGCTCCCAGGTGCGGTAGCCATTACCGGTAGGCATGCACATGCGCAGAGGCTCTAAAGTGATAGCCATGTTGGAAAAAGCTCCACAGGGGTACTACAATCCTCAGCAGCCCCTAGGTCTGCTAAAGCACATGAGCAGGCTTAGCTAATAGGGCTACAGTATTCTCCCTGACAGAAATAGATACAATTGGCGTACTTGGACCACGTTAGTCAGTCGGAGCTGGGACATCAGAGGGTAAGGGAGTGTCTGTAGGGTGTCCGTAGGCCCCTGCACTAGGCCAGAGACACCCCGTTAGGCCCCCACTAGGCACCAACACCCAAACAGGCTCCTTAGATAGGGACTATGCCCCACTTAGCATCATTAGTGTCAGGGACACATTGAAACGCCGCGCTCCAGTTGAGGTCTGTGGTCTGGGACCAGACCACCACTGCAAGGCTAGAGACTCTCATTACGGTGGAACACTCCAGCCGAATGCCAAACCACTTGGAGGCGGACGCCTTCGCTGATGGCGAAGGCGTGGGACCAGACGGTTCTCTTCTGTTGGTGATACCAGGTGCTGGAACACCTGGCAGGTATCCCCTATCTACAAGTGCACCAACTCTACTCACGTTAGTTGTGGGCAGCACTGTCACACACACTTGGGGTGGGAGTAACTATTGTTGGCCGGACACTAGGACATTGGTGCCCCTGCACCCAAGTACTGTGCTAATACTGTGCGGGATTATCGCTATATGCCTTATATGGCGTGGTTGTGTATTATATGTGTGCATTCATTTTGTACTTAGTAAATATTGTTATACCATATTCTGGTGTGTGTTACTGGGTACATTGTCCTGTGACGGGTTTATCCAACACTGTTAGGGTCCCACACAGGTGGAGACGTTGCCATCAGATGGATCATATACACCCCAGGCTCCCACCAGCGGAGACTCAGACCATCTGTGAGCCACAGGTAACGCACCACCCACACACACAGTAGCCGCCATATCCCCCAGGGTGTGGGGGAAAGTGCGCTACTCCTAGAATATTGGTAATGTTCCAATAATTTAATTACTTATTGTATAATGTCAAACACAATCAAGAATATTGTTGATAAGCTCTCCTTGGATGGAGAGAGTGCAGTTTATTTACATTAACCCCTTCAGTGGCAATTAGTCTATATAGTCTCTACTTCACTGCTAGTACAGATGAAGCCAATATTTTTGCAACCCGTGGCACACTGCAGTTGGACATACTGTACACAATGGACCAGAATGAAAAGCATGCATTGTGTTGAATTAGCCACACATTATGTGAGAAGTCGGCCATGCTATCAGTCCATTTCACACACAGGAGCATACCACAGGTTTTAATAATGTTACCTACCTCTGTACATAGCCTCACATGCATTCAGCGGCTTATTGAGATTTTAGTTTTGTGTAGAAATATATTTAATTATCTGGAAAACAAATGGAGGCACTATGCAAAGGTTATGCAGAGTTTTGCGAAAAGATAAATAACAGAAAAATAGTTCAATATTATTTCAAATAATACTCAAGTGTTCAATAATGTAATCTTATGCACTCACATGTACTGTACCATGTAGCGATCAGGCTTCTTAAACATAGAAATATCTCTTCTGGATTCAATTCCTAAAGCAAATAAATACAGAAAAAAGAACAGAGTAATATTGTAGTGTAACAAACATTATTGTATCAACTATGTGAAACCATAGGTATCACAAGAAAGAATCCCTATTAAAATGCACTCTACCTACAGTATGTAGTGATAGATGTATTAGAACTTAGAACATATCACAACAACTAGGGAGTAATATAGATCGCAAGAGACCCCATTAATATAAAACAAAATAATACAATTTTATTAACATCTAATTCAATATAAAATGTGACATACAATTGAATGTTTATAAAGTAAATAAAATCCTCTCAGTGAAAACCGGACCAGAAGTAGTATTCAATAATAGAATAGGACAGGTGTAAATGGTGAGGTCATTGGGTAAACAATAAACCTATAAGTAACCACATAGTGGCACAATGCCAAATACTGGTGGCAATGAACACAACACCTGATTGGTTAACTATCTAAAGAACTATATAAACGTGGAAACAACCGACGAATACCAGGGTAAATCAGCCTCACAGATGGAAATGATACAACTATGTAGTGTAGAGACCTGCGTGTGCTGACATGATATATAACATCGCACAATATGAATATCACAGTCCACAATGGAAGTCTCCAAAACAAATAAGGACCCACACACACAAAGTTGAGTGTAGCTGTATATAGTATAAGGCTGTATTGAGCCAAACACCCCCTGTATGCATCACTAGTGTGAGGCTAGAAAGATAGATGCTGCTCAGACCATATAGCTGCATTTAGGGTCTTAGATGTAACCAATAGTGGGGCTATCTCACCATGTATAGTACAGAAACCTATGTGCTAATAGGTAACATCACCTGGGGCAAAACCACTCATGACTGACAATCCCTCTTGTGATCGTATAGTAACGATATATGAGTACTTGGAGATAAAACACCACGAAGACCTCCTAATCAGAGGTTACAACCCCTTGAATGCACAAAAAGATAAGGCTGATGCGAACGCTATACAACCCGCTTCCTTATTGATTGCCCGGCTCTGGTCCGGTCACCACATGGATGTAGACGTCATGATGTCATGACGTCACAACAACCCGACGCACGTTTTCCGTGAACTTCGTCACGCTTTTTATTTACATGTACAGGTGTTTCATATAGGGTGAGTGGCAGGCCTAGTTTGTGAGTGTAACAAACATCCAATAAAAGGAGCTGGTAATATTGTCTGAAACATCCATACACAGCCGAGGTAACAGAACGTCTCTCCTCAAAATGCGCCGTCCAGACCCACTTGTACACCGCGCGTCTCTTACTTGTTCTACTTCGGGGATTGGAGAACTGTACCTTCAAGACTGCTGATCCCTCTTTTTATGGTGTCCTCAAAGTTCCACAAAGCATCAATGCTTTTCAATTATTTTTAGTTATCTACTTTATGTAATATGGATATTTAATTTGGAAAATGGGCTTTTGTGCTACGGTATACAGTATATTTGGTTAATAGGTCTGTATGTTTGTAAGATGTATGTAGCGTTAACCACTTTTTGTCTACTGTGGGCTTTAGTGCAGGCTCACACATATCTATGGAGTATGGTGTCTAGACTATAGTGGCTGCATCGGAGAATGCAAGGGGGACAGAGGGGAAGTCACAGAGCTACATATAGTCTAACTTTCATAAGTTTTAGGCATTTAGTATACCCTCAAAATGAAAGACAATCTCATGCAAAACAACTTTGGGGGCATTTAAAAAACCTTTTAACACTGCGACAAAACATGATAAAAATAAATCACTAATTTTATACAGTAAAGGATTGTAAATAATTTGGGGCTATATTTACTAAACACCCTCCTTCGGATTCAATCATGGAATACAATAGCAGTCCCTACATAACACACCTATGACACTGCAGTGGAGAGAGACACTCAATAGAATGACCTGCATCAGACTACATAATCTCTAGAATGTTGTGATATAAATTAAGCAGCGGTTCAATAGAAAAAAGTGTAACATTTAATAATAGTTATTATTACTACCAACTTCGCTCCATTGCGAACCCTGCCTATAAAATGTACAAATGGACAATACAGATGCAGTGGCCGTTATACGACCATTTATCGGGTTGAATGATGCACTATAGTGGTGGTCCGAGATTGTCCTCTGCAGACTAAATGGCCCATCGGATTAACACAGCGGGGGTCCCTGCTGTGTTAATCCTACCTGGTCTACCTGTCTGTAAGAGAAGCGCAGTAAGAGATAGGCTGAATCAGTCACTCGAACTGCGCGCCTCTAACAGGCGAATGCAGGCGTTTTATTTACATTTTAACACTACATTATTGTAGCAGGGGGTCGCCGGAGCTGAACCACATTGATTTCAGGTTCGGGAATCCCCTACTTCCCGAGGTACAGGCCCCGTTATGAGGTGGCGGTATCCACACCATGTAAAAATCCTGTGGGTCACGTGACCATGGGATCTAAACAAAGCAGAGGGATACCGCCTACTGCACAAAATGTTGAAAGGATTTCGGGGAGATCTCAAAAACCAATTTGAGAAATGGTCGGATAACGGCCGCTGCATCTATACCTATGATGTATGTCAATAGGACCCTGAAGGGGCTAAAAACTAGAAATTTGAATAAGAAAAGTGTACTCTTCAGAAAACGTGCTTGAAAATCAATACTGAAAATACCATAAATACATACACAAAGAAATACACCTTTTGTATATTAGAGGTTATGTAGGAACTTGTGTCCTAAATAATAATACTTACTGTTGCGGCAGCTTTTATTCTAACAAATCACTGGTTTGTCCCTGGCTGGTTCCTGGAATGCGACGCTGTTCACCTGGCGCATGCCGCGTTCACCTTGCGTTCCCAGCCACGGGTCATGCCCGGCTGATGCGTTTATTGATAATGGTTCGGATTTTAATAGGCTGTAATGCTTCGCGTGGCCGCCAGATGGCAGAAATTCATGAATAGTAATGCGCCGAATCAGTAATGTGTCGGCTTGCAGGTGTTTCGTTTAAAAAAGATACTGTACCACAGTGTGCTATTGTAACTAGGCCTTGGCATTGAGACTAAAGGAAGAGTTGCAAAAATGTATCAATTTAGGCTTTTCATATTAAAGAAAGACAAAGACCAGTTTCAGTTTCTGTTACACTATTCTCCAGAGACCCACCATGAGTGTTCAAGTGCAGCCCGCTTTCCAAAAACCCGACAGAAGTTATGCGTATTTGATATGGGTTGCGATTAATGCAACAGATGATAAGATGGCAACAGTTGCTCAAATTTATCAGTATTTTATCGAAAACTATGACTTTTACAAATTTTCGCCAACTCCTCATACGTGGAAGCGTGCAGTAAGGAAAAGGTTATGTAGCGACCCCTGTTTTCACCATATTGAGCCCTAATTTATTGGAGGGTATTGGTGTGTGTCACCGGATTTTTCCCATATCTATGATCATGGAGGCGACAAAAGGCGAAGGGTCATGTTAAAACCAACTAAGAAGCGACAGTCGCTGCCAAGCAATTCACCAGCACCAGCACCAGCACCGGCTTCCAATGACGGTCCCACTGTCAGTGACAACCCTGATCCTGAGCCTGAGTCGGATTTCGCGTGCAGTTTTGATGAAGCTTGCATGTACCTAAGCGATTTCCAGCCTACAGGTGGATTTGTCCCGCTGCAAACTATCGACGTGGATGATGAAGAAAGCTGGACTGGCAGTGGACCGGCGCCGGCGCCAGCTGAATGGGAAATTCTATGGTGAGTACTGTATTGTTGCCGTATTATTTTGGTGGGGCTGGCTGGGTACTTCTTTAGGGGGCTGACCATTACTGTACATTAAAACTTTTCTTTTTGTTTTTCCTCAGAAAAGAAAACGGTTAATGGGGGGATTTCAATGGATAATATTGTACTGTATGCTGATGTTTTCCGGCCGTACAGTATACTGTGTAATAAACCCGAATAAATAAAACTATGCATTTATTCTACATGTTCAGTATCGTTTCATTATGTGTCTTCTACAGTATACTGTACAGTGGTATACAGTGCCTAACATCTATGGGCAAAAATAATTTTATTTCTAGGTGCCCTAGAACAGAAGTTCCCACGCCAATTGCCCGTGAACTTGACCGAGGCCCTAAAAAGTTCCCACGCCAATTGCGCGAATATAATGTTAAATAATCCGGTTCAAAGCTTTCTCCGCCATTACGCTCAATGGTAGGACCCTCCTCGCCGCCGTGACCCTTTCTCATCGCCATTACTGCTCGGACCCTTGTTGGGTCAAGTGAGGGGGTTCCTAACATCTAGGGGCAAAATTAATTTTATTTCTAGGTGCCCTAGAACAGAAGTTCCCACGCCAATTGACCTAGTTCCCACGCCAATTGCGCGCTCATTGCTCTTTTTTTACAATGTTGCCAATCTTGCGGCTTTGCGGTCAGGCAGTAAAAAAACAGTGCAGCAAGCCTCTACATTTGTTGCACAGTCAAAGGAGCAAATGGAAACAATGTGAGGCAATTCAACATGTTCTTTTATTGGTGGAGTCAGTACAAAAACATTTATTTACAAATACTGTACAATATTGAAACATTTAAAGTGCACAGCAATTCTAACCATCAACACACAATAATATATACTGCAGCCTTTATTAAATTCTTCTGCCACAAAACATTTTTCTCCACTGGGTCGTTAACCTTCTGCATATTGCCATTGTGTTCTTAATCCGCCCATAGCCGAGCTACAAACACTCAGTACGCCTGCGTCTAATCACACCCCCCCCCCCCCTCCCCCAACCCTTAGAGGCCTGTTGTTTTAACGGTAACGCTTTGGAAAATCCCCTCTCGAATTTGAAATGTAAATCTGATGTGTACAGCAATGTGAGAATTGAGAGTAAACTGATACTGTATTTCATCAGGGTGTGAAAACATTTGTCAGTCAGTATGGTTTACAGTCACATGTTTTAAATACAATATAGTACATTCTTTAATATCTTTAAAATAAAAATATATAAATATATAAGTATAATGTAAAATAATCCGTTCTGTGGGTCTGAGCGGGTTGAAATTCACCTGGTCCTCATGCGGGAGGACCCTTGCCATAGTGGCAAAATATCAGCCTTGCACGACCCCCGGAACTGGAGATACCAAAAGACAGTTTAAAAGCACATTATGAAAGTGGCTTTTTTTCTGCCATGCAAGTCAATGGCAGAAACCTGTACTTTAACATTACCCTGACTCCGTTCTGTTGCCACGAGAGGGTCGCAATTTGCCATGCAATCCTGCCGCAACTAGGACTACATGGTGACCGAATCTGAGCCCTCTAGGTCGAACAGAACCGGAGTTGTGGGTTCCAGGTGTCTGCTCATTCTGACTTAGCCGGTTCAAAGCTTTCTCCGCCATTATGCTCAATGGTAGGACCCTCCTCGCCGGCGTGACCCTTTCTCGTCGCCATTACTGCTCGGACCCTGTTGGGGTCAAGTGAGGGGGTTCCTAACATCAAGGGGCAAAATGAATTTTATCTCTAGGTGCACTGCAATAGAAGTTCCCACGCCATTGACCTAGTTCCCACGCCAATTGCCGTAGTTCCCACGCCAATTGCGCGACCAGGCAGTAAAAAAACAGTGCAGCATGCCTCGACATTTGTTACTCTGTATTTTGTTATACAGTACTATCAAAGGAGCAAATGGAAACAATGCACAGTACAGTAAGACAAATCAACATGTTCTTTTACTGGTGCAGTCAGTTCAAAAACATTTATTTACAAATACAGTACAATGTTGAAGCATTTTAAGTAACATCTCTTTTATTAAAGAAACCCAGTACTGTATACAGTACAGTACAGTGGGATGGTGTGCAACACTGTCAGTCAGACCTGCACCAGTTCAGTCCTAGAGGGCAGCAAACAGGGCAGGTTTTCAGGGCAACATTGAAAACCGTGCCTGTTTGCGGCCCTCAGGGACTGGAGTTGTGCATGTCCTGTGTAAAAAAACACACAACAACATCTCCTTTGTTTAAGTACAGCAGGTACTGTAGGGCAAAACATGTACAGTACAATACAGTTCAGCACAACAGTATGGTCTCACTGAAAGTCCTCCACGTTGTCCAGCCATGGCCGATTCCTTGCATGACGCAAAACGCCATTAATGCAGTCTCGGACGTCTTTCATTACAGGATCTGTAACTGCATAAAAGCGCCGCATTTCTTCCACAATGCTTTTCCTTAAATTGACAGGAAGCGCCTTTTTAACGATATTTCACGTAGTTCACTTTGAACACCCACTCGCAGTACAACGTGTAGGGAACATGGTGCTTAAAAATGATCAAGGTATACTTGTGGGGTACACCAGCACTCATCACCCTATACTTCTCCCTGAGCCCCGGTGGCAGATCGCACAGGGTGATGTCGGGCACTGTTTCGATGCGAGCGGGTGTAGGTCTTTTGGGAACGGGTGTGCTTGTGGCGACGGGCGATGGTAGGTTGTTTGGGAGGAAGCTTTCCTCCGGTCGTGGTCGCCGTGTTGTCTCCTGGCGTAATCTTGACGAGGTTGTCATGTCCTCCTCAACGGCATACATGTACACTACATCTTCTGGTGGAGGGGGGGCGCTTGGTGATGGAAGGGGGTCGAAGGTCCCATTCATCACATCCATGTCACCTCCCTGCTCCAGCGTCGGGGAAACAGGGGCATTAGCACCGAGCAAATATTGTATGCCCGCAATGTCAGCCTCTATCTTCTCCATCCGCTGATCCATCCGTTGCTCCATTTGTAGCATCCGTTGCTCCACATTTAGCATTGTCTCCATAAGCAGATCTATCTTTGCCAGCACAATAGAATTCCCGGGGAGATCCACACTTATCCCATTCAGCATCCGGTCTAACGAGCTGCTTCTTGTGCATGGCGTCTGGACATCTGGGGGGATGGGTGCAATTGAGGATGAGATGGGGGTTCCATGGACAGAAGCGGCATCGATGGAGAGTGGAGGAGGTGACCTGTGGATACCCAGTAGAGGAGAAGCGTCAGCATCGTCGAAGAGGGATGGAGAAGGTGACCTTTGGATTTCCGGGCGAGAAGCAGAGTCGTCTAAGAGCAAAGGAGAAAGTGACCCGTGGATTTCAGAGGCGGCAGCGTCGTCAGATGGAACCGGAGAAGATGGAGGTGGAGAAGATGGGATGAAGATTTCCGGGACAGCTACAGCAGAGTCGTCGAAGCATATGGGAGGAAGTGGTCTTTGGATTCGATGGGTTGGCTGCCAATCGTTTTGTGTCGAGAGTACATCACCGTATATCTTCTTCACATAATGAGGCTTACGTCTAAGAAAACCCTTAACCTTTGGGGTCAGCAGAAGGTTTTCTTTATTAGCCTGTCGCTTTGCCCTTGGCAAGGAAACGGCAACCGCCTTTCGCTTTTTCAGCATGACAGGCACGGCAGAGGTGAGTGGGTTCTTGCATCCATAGAAACAGGGATGCTCCATGGAAGCAGGTGGCACAATGCAGTACAGTATCTGGACAAGGGCAAGTTCAGATAAAGATCATGGAGTGGTGGGCTATGCAAAGTGTGTGACCTTTTATGCATGGCGACTAGGTACAGGTCTTGAACATGGGCGTACTCTAATGTGAGTCATTACCGTATAAATACACCATCCATTTTGTGTATTGACTGCACATAGAATACACATCGACTAAACATTGAATATACATTCTTATGTTTGTATTTCTTTCTACTCGCAGCAATGCCTGTTAAAAAGATTTCAAAGGATCTCAGCATGCGAATTAAGGACATGTACACGAGCGGACACCGAATTGCTGCTATCCAACGCTGGTTATCATGCATACGGAAAAAACAGAGACCGCAAAAGGGCACCAAGGATAACTAACGCGTAAGTATATTTATCAATCTTAACAACAACAAAAAATATAGAAAACTACACTGTACATCTACAGTACAGTTCTGTATCTATTGTAATACTGTTGTTATTTCTGTTGATTTATATTACAACATACAGTAGTTTGTCTATTTATATTTATAGTACAGCAGTATACATTTTTTATATATTTCAATTAATCTTACAACGGTATATATAGGATGTATATTTATATTTATATTACAATAGTATATTTATTTTGTATATTTATATTTATAGTGCAACAGTATATATATTTTGTCTATTTATATTTATAGTACAGCAGTATACATTTTTTGTATATTTCAATTAATCTTACAACGGTATATATAGGATGTATATTTATATTTATATTACAACAGTATATTTATTTTGTATATTTATAGTACAACAGTATATATATTTTGTCTATTTATATTTATAGTACAGCAGTATACATTTTTTGTATATTTCAATTAATCTTACAACGGTATATATAGGATGTATATTTATATTTATATTACAACAGTATATTTATTTTGTATATTTATATTCATAGTACAACAGTATACATTTTTTGTATATTTATATTTACTGTATATTACAACATTACAACTTTCAGTGTCTCTTCTGCTAACACCTCCTCCTCTATTGATCTCTCTGTGGGTGTTCCCCAGGGCTCTGTCCTGGGACCTCTTCTCTTTTCTCTGTACACACTCTCTCTAGGTGACCTAATAACATCTTTTGGGTTTAAATATCACCTCTATGATGACGACACACAAATATACTTTTCAACACCTGACCTTACACCTATACAGACCAAAGTTTCTGAATGTCTCTCTGCTATATCATCCTGGATGGCCCTCCGTCACCTTAAACTCAACATGGCTAAAACAGAGCTCCTCATACTTCCTCCCAAAACTGGCCCTACTACCTCCTTCCACATTACTGTTGGAACTACGATCATCCACCCAGTAGCCCAAGCATGCTGCCTAGGGGTCACACTCGACTCCTCTCCCACATTGGCCCCCCACATTCAAAACATTTCTAAAACCTGCCGCTTTTTCCTCCGCAATATCACAAAAATACGCCCTTTCCTCTGTTGCTCGACTGCTAAAACTCTGACTCAGGCCCTCATTCTCTCCCGTCTTGATTACTGTAACCTCCTGCTGTCCGGCCTTCCTGCCTCTCACCTGTCTCCCCTACAATCTATCCTAAATGCTGCTGCCAGAATCACTCTACTCTTTCCTAGATCTGTCTCAGCATCTCCCCTCCTGAAATCCCTCTCCTGGCTTCCAATCAAATCCCGCATCTCACACTCCATTCTTCTCCTCACTTTTAAAGCTTTACACTCTTCTGCCCCTCCATACATCTCAGCCCTAATTTCTCGCTATGCACCACCCCGACTCTTGCGTTCTGCTCAAGGATGTCTTCTTTCTACCCCCTTTTTATCTAAAGCCCTCTCCCGCCTTAAACCTTTTTCACTGACTGCCCCACACCTCTGGAATGCCCTTCCCCTCAGTACCCGACTAGCACCCTCTCTATCCACCTTTAAGACCCACCTTAAGCCACACTTGCTTAAAAAAGCATACGAATAGCATACAATAGCACTGTGAACATTCTGAACACATGATACATAAAGCTTGGCCCCCTGCAGACGCACTTACCAGAACTCCCTCCTACTGTATCTGTACGTTCTCTCTACCTATCAATTAGATTGTAAGCTCCTTGGGGCAGGGACCCCTCTTCCTTAATGTTATGTTTGTCTAAAGCACTTATTCCCATGATCTGTTATTTATATTATCTGTTATTTATTCGATTACCACATGTATTACTACTGTGAAGCACTATGTACATTAATGGCGCTACATAAATAAAGACATACAATACAATACAATACATTACATTTATATACATTTTATATTGCTGCATATTAATAAAACAATATAATTTCTTTACATTGTAAGGAGACAACTGTTCTGGTGGACAAAATAAGTGAGGAGAATGATGAGAGGAGTGCATTAAGGGTTAAAAACTCTCTGCAGGAAAAGCACAATCTGACTGTTTCCGAGACCAGCATAAAGAAGATGAGACACAGCATTGGATGGAAATATGGACGTGTGAGGTTAGTACTGGACAGTACAGGAGGTAAAAGGGTTGTTTCGCAAACTGTACTGGACCGCAAATTTTTTTTATTCCTTGTCATTACAGAGTGTACCCCATGATACGGGATGCAAACAAAATCAAAAGAGTGCTCCAGGCCCAGGCATGGATCGACAGCGGGGAGACTTTCCAGGATTGCATCTTCACTGATGAGTCTACTGTGTCGCTGGAGAGATTTGCAAGATTTGCGTTCCACAAAAAAGGCCGCATATCTTTGAAGCCGCGGCCAAAACACCCTGTGAAGCTGCATGTGTGGGGTGCCATCTCTAGGCGTGGACCGGGATGCATTGTCATCTTTGAAGGTAAAATGTATCAAATATAATGTCGCCTAAAGCACTGTACTTGACTAGTGTTGCCTTACCGTATGCACTGTACTGTACTATTGTGCAGTTTTTTGAGCACTTTTCTTTTCTTGCTATGGAATCATGAATAAAGCTTTCTTCCAAGACAACATTGTGCAATACATCCCACACGACTTCCCCAATGGTCACCGCTTCTACCAGGACAACGATCCCAAGCACACCGCGTCAACGGCGCATATCCTTGAGCGCGGCATCAACTGGGTGAAGACGCCAGCGGAGTAAGTGCAGTAGACCGTGTCCCATTTTTGTTCCCCACTGTTTTTAGCTCTTAAACTAATTGTCCTTTCTTTCCAATGACAGGTCGCCAGACTTCAATTCGATCGAAATGGTCTGGCATCAGCTGAAGGACCATATCCGGAAAGTGGCGAAACCCTCCAAAAAGGACGAGTTGTTGAAAGGCATAATGAGTTTTTGGAATGATGTACTCACTGTGGAACGCTGCAATAAATATATAGACCATATTGCCACTGTGTTGCCCATTGTCATCGCGCGTAATGGGCAAGCATCAGGAAAGTAGTACTGTGCTGTAGTATTGTAAGTACAGTATGATACAGGTAAGTATGGCACAGATTTTTTCTTTCCAGATAATAAGAGTATACAGTAGTTAGTTTTTTCTTTACAGAGAGAGCAGCACCAGCCATCAGGTTACAGTACATAGAATTTAACAGTAGTCAGAGTATACAGTAGTTCCAGTACAGTATACAGTAGACTAGTTTGACAGTACTACAGTAACTGCCTACAACTGCTCCATTCTTTTCTTTCCAGAGAAAGCTGCACCATCCACCTACAGTAATTCTGCCATAATACAGTACAGTACGCACATACAGTACAGTACAGTAACTGCACTAATTTTTGGTTTTCTTGTCGTTCCAGGAAAAAGGGTGGCCTGGGGGGAGATGGGGGCGTTGTGTCCAGTCAAATCTGCTTGTAATGTCAAATGTACAGTATATAAACAGCAGTAATGATGTACACAAAACCTCTCCTCTCTCAATGAACTACTGTACTGCAGAGAGAATGAGGAAAAGATAAAGACGGAAAAAATAATTTTACTATACAGTATATAGTATATACAGTATATTATACAGTACATTACAGTACTGTACTGTATATAGTATTAAATAATATTCTTATAAATGTGCATTACTCATGTTTCCCCATGTTTTACAAATGTTTTCCAAATGGTTATCCAATTTCAAGCTGCCAAAAGAATTTAATAAAGACTGCATTATGTATTATTCCTGATTATTTTTATATTTGTATTTTTTGGTTCCTGATAAAATAAAATAAATATTTATTCACTTTCCTGCGAATCATAATCATTGACAGCCACCCCTACAGTGCACCAATGAATAAGAATGTTTTGTAAATGTTTCTCCGATTCAACCCGCTCAGACCCACAGAACGGATTATTTTACATTATACTTATATATTTATATATTTTTATTTTAAAGATATTAAAGAATGTACTGTATTGTATTTAAAACATGTGACTGTAAACCATACTGACTGACAAATGTTTTCACACCCTGATGAAATACAGTATCAGTTTACTCTCAATTCTCACAGTGCTGTGCACATCAGATTTACATTTCAAATTCGAGAGGGGATTTTCCAAAGTGTTACCGTTAAAACAACAGACCTGTAAGGGTTGGGGGATGGTGTGATTAGACGCAGGCGTACTGAGTGTTTGTAGCTCAGCTATGGGCGGATTAAGAACAAAATGGCAATATGCAGAAGGTTAACGACCCAGTGGAGAGAGGGGGTTGGTAGGATAGGGTGACTCACCTGATTGACGCTTGGCTAGGGAGGGATTAAAAACTCTGGAGGTGTGTGGCTGAAATAGTTAACAGCACTGTAATTTCAAAAGGCAGTTCATCATAATAATTTGATGAATAAACCCCCAAAGACAACCCCCAAATACAGTACATAAAAAGCAAGTCACTTTAACTCCCTTTGCCCCATGCACCAAAAACAAACAGTAGATTTTATATACAGTATATATATATACTGTATATACTGTATACTGTATTATAAATTAATATTCACACAGTATAAACGTCCATTTTTCAGGTATCTCCATGTTTTCCAAATATTTTGTGGCAGAAGAATTTAATAAAGGCTGCAGTATGTATTATTGTGTGTTGATGGTTAGAATTGCTGTGCACTTTAAATGTTTCAACATTGTACAGGATTTGTAAATAAATGTTTTTGTACTGACTCCACCAATAAAAGAACATGTTGAATTGCCTCACATTGTTTCCATTTGCTCCTTTGACAGTGTAACAAATGTAGAGGCTTGCTGCACTGTTTTTTTACTGCCTGACCGCAAAGCCGCAAGATCGGCAACATTGTAAAAAAAGAGCAATGAGCGTGCAATTGGCGTGGGAACTAGGTCAATTGGCGTTGGAACTTCTGTTCTAGGGCACCTAGAAATAAAATTCATTTTGCCCCTAGATGTTAGGAACCCCCTCACTTGACCCCAACAGTGTCCGAGCAGTAATGGCGACGAGAAAGGGTCAGGCGGCGAGGAGGGTCCTACCATTGAGCGTAATGGCGGAGAAAGCTTTGAACCGTCTAAGTCAGAATGAGCAGAAACCTGGAACCCACAACTCCATTTCTGTTCAACCTAGAGGGCTAAGATTCGGTCACCATGTAGTCCTAGTTGCGGCAGGATTGCATGGCAAATTGCGACCCTCTCGTGGCAACAGAACGGAGTCAGGGTAATGTTAAAGTTCAGGTTTCTGCCATTGACTTGCATGGCAGAAAAAAAGCCACTTTGGTAATGTGCTTTTAAACTGTCTTTTGGTGTTTCCGGTTCCGGGGTTCGTGCAAGGCTGATATTTTGCCACTATGGCAATGGTCCTCCCGCATGAGGACCAGGCGAATTTCAACCCGCTCAGACACACAGAACGGATTATTTTAAATTATATTCGCGCAATTGGCGTGGGAACTACTTAGGGCCTCGGTCAAGTTCACGGCCAATTGGCATGGGAACTTCTGTTCTAGGGCACCTAGAAATAAAATTCATTTTGCCCCCAGATGTTAGGAACCCCCTCACTTCACCCCAACAGGGTTCGATCATGTACAGTACTGTACTTTAAAATAGATTAAATATGCAATTTTACTATTACTGCGCGTGCACGCATAGACTGTGTAGGTTGAACCGCGAAGGTATTAGACTTCAAAGACAACAGCTCGCAAACGCCCCCATGCGTTTTTACACGGCATTGCAGTATTGCAGCCAGCGGGAATAAAATTCTTAAATCACGGCGCGAAAATAACGCAATACACTCCGGGCGAAAACGACACAAAACCGCACATCACCGGGATATTCTGAAATTCGCGGAGCTAGCCGAGTTAGAATAAAGTTGGTCGCCACTGTATATTACTTTACATACACTGGCGACACACTTTATTCGAGCTTGGCTAGTCCCACGAATTCGGGTATACCCGGGTGTATTGAGGTTTGTGACTGTTTTCTGCCCGAGTACATTGAGTTATTTTCCAAGCAGGGATTGAAGCATTTTATTCCCGCTGGCTGCAATACTGCACAGTATATATATATAAACTGCATTACAATTCATGAATTTATGCCATCTGGTAGACACGCGAAGCATTGCAGCCTATTAAATCCTAATCATTATCATTTAACAGATCAGCCGCCCATCAGCCAGGCATGAACCCAGGCTGGTAAGGCAAATGCAACGGGGCTTGTCAGAGGTTAGGAGCGGCACATTCCAGGTATCTGCCAGGTACATACCGGGTATTTGCTATAATAAAGTGTGTCGGTGCAGTAGCACGAAGTGGTAAGAATTGATTTAACTGTTTGAGTCAAATAAGGATGATGACTATTGGGTCAATAACTTTTACAGTGAGGAGAAGAATCTTAATCTATAAGGACCAAAACCATTTCCCCCGCTCCAAAACATCAAGATTCCATACAGTGTACAGTATGGCTGAGCATTACAACGATTTAAAGTGCAATAAATCTACTACAGTGGCAGGATACTAAAAACAACAGCCTCTTAAGTTCACCAGTAGAGATGTGTGAATTTGTAGTTGAAGTTGGTGAATCGGTGACGTTGGCCAGGGATTTATCATAAAAAAATTAGCAAAAACAGCCAGATGTATATACGTGGTATATCGTAAGCTGCAGCTGCAGCAGAGGTAAGTAAAATAAAGAGTGTGGTGTATAACAACATACACGCTGTATGTGCAGGCAATAGATGGTGGTGCAGTGATAAGCACCTATACGCCTAAGAATGCCTCTGTCAGATCATGCCCCAACACTCAACCCCAAAACTGATAATATCAGAAGGCTGCAGCTGCAACACCACAATGTCAGCAGTGTCTGGTATATGACCGTATCTCCAAGCAGAGTGAGGAAATCTTCTGCCACCACTGTCCTTAACACCGTCCCGCTCGCAGGCGCCACAACCGTGACGTCACTGCACCCCGACGCCGTTTCGTGACCGTAGACACTTCTTCAGGGGTGGGAGTGTGTATGTTGTTATACACCACACTCTTTATTTTACTTACCTCTGCTGCGGCTGCAGCTTATGAAATACCACGTATATTCAGTGTGTAGGGTATATACCTTAGCAGAGTTATATTAGTAATTACCGCACCACCTTATGTATATGAAAAGATTATTATAATACAGCTATTAAGCCGATTGATTTCACTACTAACTTTCCACCTGATACACCTCAACTCAGGGGATCATTTTTATTCCTTTTTTAACTCACCTGTACATACTTATACTTGCTACGGCGTGACTCTTTGTCAACATTAAAGTTTTGTTATTTTCTGTTTTTGTACAGACTGTCTGTCTGTTATTGTTGATATACCCTCATTGGGGTAGTGGGAATTTTGGTTGAAATTAATGGATATGTATCCTTGTTAATTATACTTGTGCATCATGAGTGCGTGCCAATAGGGACCTGGGTGATTCTGTTCGCCATTTGTGTTTTTGTTCTATCTTTTTGTAACCTAATGGTTGATTTGGATTCTAGTAAATGTTCTTTAAAATATCAATGTACTGTATGCTTCTTAAAGGCTTTGTCTTCTTAATGTCTTTAAAACCCCTGAGCATTTTCTCAAAGCCTGACCCCAAACGTAGCTTGACTTCACGATGCTACACTTCTACTATATATTTATGGAAAGAGTAAGAAAATCTGTTGCTTTTTTATTGTTCTGCTAATGCATTGATTATCCTTCATGTTGCGGTTTACATGCTGTTCATCTATTTATATGTAAAAACAACAGACAATGTATATCTCATTAGCATAGGTTTAAGGCCAAGCTATTTAGTGTAACGTTGCGTTAGCTTCCAATAATTTTATGTTAATTATGGCAGCGTTACTCACATCCAGACACAGTCAAATGGCATTTTGAGGAGCGAGGGAGGTAGAGATGTAGGGTATACACACAAGGGATAAAATATACATTACATATAGTATATATTTATAATCATCATCATTATCATCATCAGCCATTGTCGATCTACTGCTTATCTCTCTTTTCCATGTTGCTACAACAAATTGTCTGATCTTATCCTCCCATCTTACTTTTGGTTGTTGTCTTGGTCTTTTGCTATGTCTTTGAAACCATTCAAGTACCATCCCTGTCCAACTATGGTAATTTCTTCTTGGGCTGTCTGGCCCACTGTGATTTTCATTTCCTCACCCTTGTGATGATGTCAATGACCTTTGTTTTGTTTCTAACTCATTCATTCTTTTTCCTGTGTCTATGGGTAATGCCCAGCATGCATCTCTCCATACCTCTTGGTGTAGTCAGCTTCAGAATTGTCTTTGTATATAGGGTACAAGTTTCACATCCATACGTGAGCACAGGCAGGATGCACTGGTCAAACCCTTTCCGTTTGAGGCACAGTGGAAGATTCCCTCATAAGATTGTCTTGCTTCTTCCAAATGTGCTACTGTACATCCCATATTTATTATCCTATTGATCTCATTTGAAAGGTTCCCATTCATTGTTACTGCACTTGCTGGCCAAGGTAAACATAGTCTTTAACTTCTTTTAGTTATATTCCATTTATTTTGATCTAAATTTTAGACATTTGTTGAAGATCACTTTGATCTTACTGAGATTCATATGGAGGTCTAACGCCTTTCTTTCTTCAGTGAGTTTTTTGATTTGTTGTGGGAGGTCTTCTGGACTTATGTAAAAAAAAAATGTTATTGATGACTCAAGTTTTCACCTTTGATTTTACTTCATTTCTTCCCAATGTAATGTCCTCAACAAGTCTTCAAGTGTTGCTGTGAAAAGCCTTGGTAATATGGTTTCTCCATGTCACACTCATTTGCTGATCCCTATCTTGCTTAAATCTTCACGTAATCTAATGGATTATGTGGCATTCTTCTAAATGTCCCTTATAATATCAATGTACGCCTTTTCAATGCTCTGTCTTCTTAAAGCCATTAAAACCACTGAGGTGTGGACAGAATCAAATACTTTTTCGCAATCTAGATCATATTCATTACTTTGGGACATCACTTTTTGTAAGACTTGGATGCAGATCTCTAGGATATGCTGCAGCCTATTAGTGTGTACTGTATCTTCATACAGTAAAATATCTTCAAAGTGATTGAAAGTAGTTCTTGAGGTCTTATTTTATCCTTTCTTGTGGATGAGGATAAGTATGGCATAGCTTATTCATAATTTGCAGATCCCAGATATTTGGTTGAAGTTATAAGTACAAGTACAGTAAGTTTCAAATGCAAAGAATTGTCATTAAGAATTTTAACACACTTCAAAATCATATTGGCACTACTATTCGAAATTATCAGTATATTATCGAGAAAATGTTAAAATGTTGACATTGACAAAAGATAGTAATGTAAAAAGAAAAGGTCTTAAAATAGTATTAATGTGAACAAAGGTCGGTTCTGAAAGATTAACTATACCAGATACAATTGGCCATCCTGATGATTTTGATAGATTTTGGGATAAAATACTGTAAAAAGTCACTTTTCAAAAATAAAATTGTTCTTATTGATCAAATTATCCTTTATTTAAATCTGCCTGTGTTTGTGTTGATACTATTTTAAGACCTTTTATTTTTACATTACAATTGTATGTCAAAAACACTACAGATATATTAAACAACTTAGGGGGTTATGCACTAAGCAGTGATAAGTGCTTTTAAGTGAGATAAAAAGCCATTATAGCGTGATACTGCCTGCTGTGTGATTCACAAAGCAGTGATAAGTCTTTAAAGTGAGATAAATGCCATTATAGCGCGATACTGCCTTCTGTGAGATTCACAAAGCAGTGATAAGTGCTTTTAAGTAGCCATTATAGCACGATACTGCACTGTTATCACTGCTTTGTGAATCTCACAGCAGGCAGTATCACGCTATAAAGGCAGTTATCTCACTTAAAACCACTTATCACTGCTTAGTGCATAACCCCCATAATGAGAATATTGTATCTGCAAAATCTTTTTTAGCCACTCCTAACATAGAATAACTATATGCCAGCGTTCCACACTGTTTTGGCCAGGAAGCAATCATTAGCTTCTTTTGTATGCAACAAACACAATATCGCTCACATAATTATTTTGTGTTACAATTATTTGTTTATACTATCACATTTTACATTTGATACTGTCATTTGAATCTCCATTCTTCAACTTCGATAGAAAGTGATCAGGGATTCATGTACCCTAACATACTGTATAGAGAGACCCAGAACAAAAAATCCAGTGTCAGTTCTCAGAAGAAATACGAAACTGTGAGTCCACAAATATATTGTATGTTTCACCCAAGCAGATATTACTGAAAGAGAATTAGGTTGAGAAGTACCAGAGACTTGTTGTTTTGTCATACAATGACATGCAATTTTGTAAATAACTCATACTGTATAAGGGAGTGAATACAAGCCCCATAATGTTGCCCTGTGGAGCTGTCTGTTGACTCATGGCAGTGAGACAAAGAGAGACCCCAACTTGGCTAGGGGCTTATGTCGCCTGGAGTAAAAGACAGTCTTGATAGAGTAAACTTTGAGGTATTATCGACAGAATTAAGTACTCATGATTTCCATGATGCGTCTCCACGATGTGTCTCTGGAATTGTTGTGCACACGGCTGAGGAAGATCAGTAACCAGATATATTCCCACGGGGGGAGAATTTAGCGGTGCACTACCAAAAAATGGGATGGAGGCTGGATCGTGTGATAAAGGTGATTTTATTCTAACATAGCAACGCAATAAAAATCATCATCAGGGAATGGTAGAGCACACTCTAATGCATTTTGCGCTGTTTAGCACTTTGTCATACACCAACTTTTATCTATGTTGGTGGGAGTCTCAATTATTTTTTCAGAAAATAATTTACATTTTGGTGATTTCTGGAAAGTGAGCCTAACACAAACGACATCTACCTCCATCCTCCCGAGGACCAAAAACATTAACAGAGGGTGAAGAGAAAAACATTATCCAACAGAGGATAAGCTGCCAGAAAAGGTCATATACCTGTAAGAATTGGGCCTGCTTTGTGCCAAATTTCCACCCCGAAGGTCTCCAAGTTTTAGAAAAACATAGGTAACTTAAATGTTAAGATTATGATAGATCAATATTCAGTAAGACCGTGTCCCTTTTTATTGTTTACATTTCAGCCTCAATATCTCTAACTTATTTGGTTAAAACACTAAAGTCTGCATCATGGAGACCCTTCCCACAGGGTGACAAGACCAGGGAATCCATAACCAGGGAATCCATATCAGCAGTTTGCGACCTTAACTCTATGGCCATCAATACTTTCACACCTAAGCCCGAGTCATGGATAGACACATCATGGGAACAAGATGAAATGCTATTTGAAAACTGTCTACACTGGTAGGCCAAAATGTTTCCAGATAGACAATAAGAAGCTTTTCAATACAAAACATGCAGCCTCAGAATAACGGTAGAGATCTTTTGTATATTTTCTCCTGCTTCCAGGAGATGCAGGGCGCATGGACTGAACACAATGTGAAAAAAAGGTAGAGAAAAGAAAAGAAAAAAATAAGTCAAATAGAAAACTGTATGTTAATTATGCCTGAAGTAGATAGATATACTTAGTTCAGTAAAAGGTGATCCTCTTTGGGGTGACAGGTAAAGATCCTCCTCTTGCAGTACTCAGATAGTCTAGCACAGCATCTTGGCAAAGGAGTACAGAAAAATATATGGCATAATAACGTTTTTAATAATAAAATGATAAAAATCAAGATTTCCAACTCACAAACGCTTCTTTGAAAAACAGCAGTTGAATATTTTGCTTTCTTGCACAGTGCTACTTAGTCCTCCAATAGGGTAGTGCATCCACAGCTTGCTACACCTGGGCTGATGAGATCCCTTCTGAGGGGCTGTCTGCTCCCCTCAGTCCTTGGTTCTCCTCCTCCCTGTGTGTGCTTCTGTTCCAGTTCTCACCCTGGTCTGCACTCTGTTTTTCGAGACTCCTCATGCACTGCCGAATGCCGTCGAGCTCCACGTACCTTCAAGAAACTATACAGTTTCTGAAATGCTTTGGGTGTCCAAGCTGAGCCACCGTAGTTTACTCTGATGTCACACACGTCATACCTGGAAGCCTTGACAGGACGTGGAAATCGGCAGAGTTCGGCATACAATTCTTCCTTTCTTTCAAATTGTGTACAGTCCACGCAACCTGGAACGTCCAAATTTTCTTTTTCATTGACTTTGTTGTTCAATCCCTCTTGTTTGAACTTTGGCTGCAGGACTACCACTTTTGTGCACCTTAGGTTTTAAGATCAATTTTCTACTGACTTTATATTTCATATTATTTTAAGTGTCGTTTACTGTATACAATGTATATTTATCCATAACTTTTGGGTGTTTTAGCGCTTCCTATTTTTGATTTCACTTCCAAGAGATGCTGACTGGTAAAGTACTGCTGTTAAATCATCCAGCCATGGAGCTCCATTTCTTTATTTTCTTTTTCTCTAACAGGTGGAACCGTACATACTAATTCCAAAGGTCTCTGCGGCATGATTCCAGGTTTACATCTCACAACTATGACAAGTAAGAGGAAAAATACACCACATTTAAAATGCTGAAAATATTTTAAAAATGAAAGAAATATGTTAAAATCTTAAGATTTTTATTTGAATAAAAAATGTCAAGTTAAAATCTTAAGATTTCTAAATGATTTTCTGATTTGGATAATTTTTCTAAACTGCAGCATTCTATTTTACTTACAGATGTCTTTATAGTGAACAGTTTACATATAATTTAGAATGTTGGAAGAATTTACATAATTCCTTAGAGATTAAACACACCTACTGTATGGTACAGTATCTCTTAACAGTTATGTAAATTAATGACCCGATTGCATACTATAGGTAAGGATACATTCATAGACAATGAACAGATCTCCAAAAAGTCAATGATAAAGACAGAAGAGGTAAAACATTAAAAAAAATATACAGTATGAAACCCTCCATCTCATGATTTAATGAAGATGCATAGTCAATATACAGTAGTTTACTAGACTAGCAAAATCAATCTGTTATAGTGTTTGTGGCAAAAATAAGCAAACAAGTATTAGTGCCCCTCTCACCTGTGCTCAATGAAAACATATCTGAAAAATAAAAGAAGGCATCTGTCAGACCGGTTCATGGGCGGCAGACAAAAATCTAATTCTGTTCTCATGACGCAGTGCTACTAATGTCCACCAGGCTAGAGATATTAGGATAACTACAACACCCAGGGGCACTGCAACCTAGAACTTGTCCACTTTCTGCTTTGGGACCTTTTTATTTAAGATCTGGAAATGCCTTGGAGCTCTTCTGGACTTTGCCTTTGCCTAACCCCTTAACTTATACTGTTGCCTGTCTGTGAATGACCTTGGTTTGTCTTTGACTCTGCACTAATTAAATCCTGTTTTCAGCATCTTGCTTGATGAGCGTCTGTCATTCCCCACCATTCTCAGAGCACACAGACAGCTCTAACTCAACTTAATTTGCACTTAAAGTGGCTGGATAAAGTAGCATCAAGAACAAATGTGAAGCTGATATCCAAAAAATTAAAGAAACCGTCACTAAAAAAGAACCAATCCCCCATATATGAATGAGGATGAAAGCCATATCTTAACAATTTTAAATTGAAAGTTTGAAATTCACATCATAAAACTTAGAACCTACCTTGATAAGTCAAAAATATCACTACTTTATACAAAACATAATATATAAATATAGATAAATTACTCATATTAGTAACAATAACTTATTAGAAAAAAAAGACAAAAAGGAAAATCACATATTCTGAGCTACAGAATAAAGTACTACATATAAGTGAAAATATTTCATAATACAAAAAAATAATAGATACTAACCTAAATATTATTATTAGAGAAATATATTAAACTCCTATTTTCTTACAGTAGGTTTCCCAGAAACTCTTAAACAAATATTAGATAATACATAAATACAGTATATATAAAGGCGACTCCAGAAAGGAACCAATAATGCTACTGCCTAATTGAAGCTTCAAAAACAGCCAGATGAAAGCAAAAAATCTTATAAATATATCCCTAAATCTCAATATTAATATCAGATAATTAGACCATACATAATAAATATATAAACACAGAATGCTCATACCAAAGAAATTCAAACACAAACAACATAAGAGGACACAACAAGACAAATCCTAGTAATAAATGGAGTCAGTGGAGACCGTGGTAATGGAAAAGAAGGAGACATATCAAGAAAAATAGATATATGCATTATCAGACTTATTGGATAATAAATCTCTAATTGATAATCCCTTAATACCAGTTATACAATAATGGATAAGGGGCTATATGTATTAAATGATAAACTAAGTATCCATATATGAAGATGGCAACATGTCAATTACTAGCATGTCCATAAGAGATTCTCTAAAAAAAGAGAGAGGGTGGCCGAGAGGATCACAAGAAATTACCCAGGTCCCAGTCAGTATTGACACCAAGTGGGACATGCGTCCCAAGATAAAGATCCAATATGCCTCCCTCTGATCTAATCTACTCACACGATCATCACCTCTAACCAGAGGAGGAACATACTGTACTCTAGTCCATTAAATTTTATATATCTGACATCTCCCCTTGCACAGTTGGTACAGTGTTTGGGGACAGGATGGTTCAAATCTTTTTATTTCATTGATGAGTCTCACATGTTCCATTACTCTAAGCTGTAAACATCTAGTGGTGCGGCCCACATATTGCTTGCCTCATTCACAGGTGAGTAGGTAAATAACAAAAGAAGTCATACAATTTATAAAATAATGTATCTTGTACTCCTTATTTGTAACTGTTGAAACAAAGGTCTTAGTTGGTTACATTAAATTGCAAATCTTGCAATGAGTACAACTGTAAGATCCCCTTGAAGAGGGCACTCGGTCAGTTGTTTGAGTAGTGAATAAGCTGGGCGACAAAGAATCAGCTATCGTTTTCGCTTTCCTAAATATTAGAATAGGACTTGCCTACAATTGTGGTCCAAGGATGGGTCAAGGGTCAAGATGCCCCAATGTTTTTTTAACAATCTCCCTTATCTGATCCACCTGCTTGCTAAATTGAGTAATAAACAAAGGATTTTGTGTTGAGAATGTTTCTTTGGTTTCCTCATCAGAAAAGTATTTCTACGCATTTAGTTCACCTCATCCCAGGTATCTGTTAAGTTACCTGACATATCCCCTGGCAAGAAACCTCTTATGAATGTCTGTGGATTGTGTGAGAAAATCCTCATTCCTTAGAGCAAGTACGTTTAGCTCTCATAAATTGTCCTTTTGGTATTGTCTTAATCAGGCTTCTTGGATGACAGGTGTCCACTCTTAAGTAAGAATTCCTAGAGCTATCCTTAAAGAAAATGTCTGTTTGTATTTTTAAAGAAAGATCAATATATAATACAAGATCTAAATAATGTAATTGTTGGTGATTATAAATGTAAGTGAAGTTAAGATTGTACTCATTGGTGTTAAGTAGATCAATAAATAATAATAGTGTTGTGACATCACCCTCCCAAATGAAAATCAAATCGTCAATAAAACGACGATAAAAGATAATGTGACGACTAAAGGGGTTCTTATCTCCAAACACGTGGAACGACTCCCACCATCCCATGAACAAGTTAGCATAGGATGGGGTGAAACTGGTACCCATTGCCATTCCACATGTTTGGAGATAATGAACCCCATCAAACAAAAAATAATTGAGTGCAAGGAGAAAATTGATAGAGTCAAGGATGAAAGTAATCTGTGAAAGGGATAAATCAGAGTGCTCTAGGAAATGTCGTACAGCTGCCATACCCCAGGAATGTTGGATAATTGTATAAGGAGAGGTTACGTCCGTAGACACCCATAGGTAATTCTTTTTAGTAGTTGATTAATTAAATCCCCACTATCCAAGATAGTTGAGGGAAGGGACCTTGCCAGGGGCAAGTAATGATCTTCATACCGTGAAAGACCATCTCCCAAAGATCCAATGCTGGAGATGATAAGTCTCCCAGGAGGGAAGACCAGCGTTTTATCGATCTTTGGGAGATGGTGAAACAAGGCAGTGGTGGGATGAGGATTATAAAGATAATCCATTTCATTTTCATTCAACACTCCGAGACTCTTTCCCTCCTCCAAGAGTTCCCTCATATCTGCCATGAAAGACTTTGTGGGGTCCGAGGGTAGTGCAGCATAGGAGAGAGTATCTCCAAGTTGGTGTAACGCCTCCTTATGGTAGTCGCTCCTATGCTGCACCACCACAGCCCCACATTTTTCTGCATTTTTTGATAATTAACTGTTTATTGTTTTTAAGGGTTCTGATGGCCTCTACCTCACCCTTTGACAAATTGTTACCATAAGTTCTAAATTTACTTTTACATTGGTAATCTTTCACTAAGAGGGAGAGATCTCGCACCACTAATCTTTCAAATGTAGCTATTGCATTCCCTTTGATAAATGTAGGGTAGAAGTTAGATTTCTTCTTAAAACCAGAACCCCTTCTACCAAAAAAGGTAGAGGATCAATATACGAGTCATTATCCTGCAATAATTCATTAAGATCTTGAAGATCGCAAAATTCTTTAAAGGAATAATCAGTATAAACATTAGGGTCAGATATATCAGTACCATGGAGACCTGTAGGAGAACAAGGTAAAGAAGGGTATTAGTAACATCATGAGACGTATCACTTGAGGTATCAGGTGAATCTTGTTGATCCAATGGTTCAATACCCTTATTAAATAATGTTTGCAAAGTTAGCTTGCGGATAAATTTTTCGCAGGTCTACAACGGTATTGAAGAGATTAAAGTCCATATCTGGAGCAAATTTCAGTCCCTTATCAAGGAGTCGAATCCATAAAGTGTTAACACTATATTTGAGATGTTAATAATCCCAGATGGTTCATTTAATTCTTCTTCCGTTTTGATGAAATATTCTTTGCTCGTCTCCCTCTACCCCGTCTTATCCTTGATCATTTTTTGATAGTGAAAAGAAAGATGACCGCTGAGGTTGTGGTTGAGTTAATGGTTGTTGTCTTTCTTGTTTATCATTTTTATTTTTAGACCAGCCTTGTCGTGAATTGGATTCCTTGTCTGATCTTTGTTGTCCACCCTTTTTATCCTGTGCACTGTAAAAGGAAACTGAATGGCCTGAGGCCCCATCATCAGAGAAATCAGACTCTCCACTTGTGGCCTCATTAGAGGATCTTGTTTTTAGGATGGATTTATGTACAAATGGTCTTGGATCGCCTCTCCTTATACATTAGGACTTGAACTATTTGTCTGAGAAGGATAATTGGGCTGTTTTGTTGAAACAGGTTTCTGCCAGGCATAGACCTGATTTTTTAGATAGTCTGTTTATCGCACCCAGAAATTAGTCCGTTTTTTCAACATAATTTCGTTTTCGATTTTATTAAAATGATGTGCCAGCATTTTGTCCAGTTCCTCAAAACCCTCCATTTTGACATATTCACATAATTTAACCTGTAGTGTCTTGATATCCTTTTTAATGCCCACTTTCTCTTTTGCTTTGAAATCAACAATAAGTTCCATAAGTTTAAATGAACATGCATTTAACACTTGTCCTCAAATTCACCTTCCTGGAGACCAAACGTAGGGGGCTTTTTTATTATTAACCCTCTAGGGATTCTTAGTGCTTTATTATAATTTTGATGGTAACGATATCCCACCAAAGGTGTGTGTCCAGTATTAACAGTTTCTCCAACCGGGAAAATTGCTCTTTAAGATCAGTAATATCCTCACAGTTGACATCTAGCTTATTTTCAAATACCTTTTGTGCCCTTCTACAGTATGTCTGTCTGTACTGTTGGAACAATTAAAGGCAAAATTAGAGCCACCTTGAGAAAGTTCCTCCTGTTCATTATCTGTATGTTCCATACAGTACAAATAATGTTTTTACACCCAACTTTTTGACATGTTATTTGTTTATTATAGGGTAAATTTTGACATCAACTCTTCTAAAGCGAAATTAATAGTCTGTTACGCCATAGCCAGGTTTGCACATAACCATCATGTAGAGCCACTGGCACACACATCATACTAAGCTCTACTTCCCACTGAGTGTTCATACCTGTAGTTCTCTTCCTCTGTCATCCTTAAAAAACAGTCCATGTTCCTTGTGGAGCACACTTGAGATACAGTACATGTGTGATATGCTAATAGCTGGATTAGCTACACATTTGAGCAGTAAGCAGCTCAAAGGTATTGCATGAGAGAGATGCTACCCAGCACCTAGGCAAATTAGCCCCCCTGATTACCCTACCCCTGTTGTGTTTATCCCCATTCTTTTTTCCTGTGTGTTGTCTCATTCCCTATTGTTTTTACCCCAATCACCACTGTATTGTATGTTTATTCATTTGCAGTTTTATTCATTTGCAGTTGTGCTGCATCTCTCCCTGCATTATCTTGTGTGTATATTAAATCTCTTTTTCTAGTGGCATTATCCGTAATACTATACTTTCCTTAAGACAGAGAGTGCTGGGACTTGTGTTTGTGACTTGCGTTAGAAATAATGTACAATTGTATGCATTGTAAAGTAAAGTATTTAAGATACCAATAATCGTGTTTTAAAGTATTCATAAATATGAAAATTGGGAGCCACACTTGCATCGCGATATAAGCGGATTTGCGTTGTAACGGATCGCGTTATAACGGGGTTGAGCTGTACTACTAAATTGAGTTCTCCTCCTCCCAATCCATTCTGTGACTGTAAATTTAATCTGTCGACGAATTGCGAATCCATTCTGTGGATTAGTAGAATCCTCAATCTATGGAATGGATTTGTATTGTTAGAGAAAATAAATGTAATCTGCTTTTTTTCGGACAGAGTCGTGGTAGATTCAAAATGCGTGAAACGTCTTACTCATCTCTACCTAACAAAAAAAATAACGCACAATTTTATGACATGTTCCATGCCTGCCTATCTATATAATGGGCATGATAATGTGTATTATATAAACATGCAAAATGACCTAAACCAGCATGTAATTGATTCAAAAGCATTATATATTACACATTTAACTACATATTAACTCTTTAGTAGCTCAAGTGGTCAGCTATTCATCGGTTGCCATGGTAAGGTGAACATTAAAGGGTACTAAGGGCCCCACAAAACCCTCCTTACCCCTTTGTCTGCCAAAGAGTTTAGTAAATTATAGCATGGCATTGCCCTACACCCCCCCCCCACAGCCACGTCATGAAACACCCACACCCACAAGCAATGAACAATCTATATAATTTGTCTTAATTTAATAAAAATTACAATATCCCTCATTATAAGATAATTAAAATCTTCATGCTATGTAATTGTGAATATCCTTAACTTTAATTATTGTTATGTACTGTATACTACTGTCAATATGCAGAAAGGATTACATTTGTGTTTGAAATCCTTTGTGTCTATGTACCACTAACTGCAATGGTATTCACCTATGGTGCAAAACTAATGTATTATATGTATGACCATTACATATACATTAATGCAACATAAATATTAATAGTATGTATTTGTAATTACATTTGTACATGTCCGTTGAGAAACTGATATTAAACTTCATACAGCTTAATTAAATTATGGCAAGCATGGTATATTTTCTTTAATGTAAAGTAAAAGAAACATAAACAAATGTTCAAATAAAAAAAATTGTATGTAATATTTTGGAGAGGGGGAGGGAGAGAGAGAGACCTATCTTCACCACTTCCTATTGAGTTGCTATTACAGTAAGTAACACATATTCTAATAGAGACACTCGGGGTTATGCACAAAGCAGTGATAAGTGTTTTTAAGTAAGATAAATTCCTTTATTTCTCAATATTGCGTGCAGTGCGATTCACAAATCAGTGATAACACTGCAGTATCGCGCTTAAAAAGCTTTTTATCATCAAAACACAGTCATTGCTAAAAAAATTGCGCCATAAATTGCGCCATAAAGCATTTATCTCACTTAAAAACACTTGTCACTGCTTTGTGCATAACCCCTACTATGTTTTCTGAAGCTGCAGGTGTATAATTGCTAAACAGGACACACTGACTAATTTCAAAGTACCTAAGATACATTCTAACTTTTACAATTCATAATTGAATTGGCACTCATTTTAGACTAGAACAATGTAAAGATGGACGTCTTTTTGGCACGTGCACTAAATAGATTTAATACATGGAAGAGAGGAAACATTCGTGTAATCACAATTAAATGCAGAAATTAGTCATATAATTATTGAGGCACACTTAACTTGGATGTAGTGTCTTTCTATACGATGAAGATGGTTAATGCAATCTTGTCTTCCTTTCACAGCCTTTCAAGATGTAAAGTGGCATACTGCATCTTAGTTAGAAAATAGAAGAGAATACATGGTATAATAACATTTATTAAAACTTTGCACTCACAAACGTTTCTTTAAAATCAGACATTAGAATATAATGCTTTCCAGCACACTGGTGGCTGTTCATTCTGTCTTTGCAATGTTGCTGGGATCCTCCAAACGCAATGCGTACAGTCTCTTGCAGTTCCTTGGGTCAAGATTCTCACGCCTACGAGGTCGTATGTTCACTGCGGCTCCTGATTCCCCTCTCAGTGAGACAGATTACGTGGAGGTTCCCTCCGGTGATTGCGTGTCTCCGGAGCAGTTCACTCAGCTGTACTGGTATGGAGCCGGCACTTCCGAATAAGGTGCCAAAACGGAATAGCTATGATGGCACACAAGGGTCAACCCAACGTGTTTTGCAGTTTTGTTTGCTATGGGATGAGGCCATACTGAGGGGGAATCAGGAACCGCAATTAACGTGCGATCCCATAGGTGTGAGCCTCTTCACCCCAGGAACTGCAGTAGACTGCACGCATGCATTTGGAGGATCCCAGTGTCACTGCAAAGACAGAATAATCATCCACCAGTGTGCTGGAAAGCGTTATATTCTAATGTCTGATTTTAAAGAACTGTTTGTGAGTTTCAAAGTCCCATGTATTTTCTTTTATTTTCTAACTATGATGCAATATACCACTATACATCTTGAAAGGCTGTGAAAGAAAGACAAGGTTGCATTAACCATCTTCATCATATAGAAAGACACTTCATCAAAGTTAAGTGTGCCTCAATAATTATATGACTAATGTCTGCCTTTAATTGTGATTACACTGAATGTTCCCTCTCTTCCATGTATTAAATCTATTTAGTCCACAAGCCAAAAATATGTCCATCATTTCATCGTTTCAGTTACTTTTGGAGGGATGTGGAACTCCCTCCTTCCAGGACTTCGGTAGCAAGACTAACATTCATTCACTTGCATTTGAATTGTATTATACCATGTTGCATGTCTATATCTATCTTTGCTATCAAGGGATTTTGTATTTATATTGGTACATTTGTACCTACTGTAGACTTTTTAGAGTGTTAGCGCTTTCTATTTTCCTTCCACTTTCATTTTAGACTAGTATCTCATCTTGTGTTTTTAAACAATGTAAAACTATAGCTGCACAATAAATATAGTTTTCTATATACAGTATAGTACAAACTCTTTAAGATGAACACATATTAATTTAACGTTAAGTTTTAAACATTGGCTTATGGGGTAAGTACTAATAACCTCTTCTATGTTCATTTTATGAAAATACTCCGTTGCTGTGTACCACAGTTAAGGATTTTCTTTCTCTTTTTGTTTTGTCACTACTGAAAGTGGTTCCCAATTTTTTCCTGAAAGTATTCTGTAAGTTTAGAAGACTGCTCTGTTTTAGCACTGCACCAACAGCTTTTTTGCTAATTATTAGTTTCTTTTTCTTTTTTCTTTTAGTAGATCTGTTTGCTGCTTTATAACTTCTGCATGATCCAACACACACTGTTGTATTACAGCTACCTGTAGGTCCTGGAAAATGGTATTCAACTTCCTCATGCACATCTATGCTGGACCTTGGCAATATGTACAGTAGCTGCCTGATTGCCACTGATAGAAGTAGTTACCTTTCAGGTGTTTGTGGCAGTCGGGGATGTTCCGCCTCTTGGGATTGCTCAGTTGCCTATTCTAGAGCTGGCCTAGCCCGTATGGGTGGCAACAGCAATTGACCGGGGAGTGCGCCCCCCCCCCCATCTGGTCTGGTGGTCGCGAGCGCGACCAGGGAGTCAGTTGGGGCGGTTGGGTTTCAAATTAGAGCCAAGGAACAAGCAACTGTCACTTGTTCCGTGGCGTTGGAGCAGTTTAGACCTCTCTTCCTCCTCCTCCTCCTCCTCCTCCTCAGTGTTGGATGTTTTACTTATATTTTCCTCTCCTGAATCTTAAAGGTGGCACTCCCCCCCTCTGTGTTGCCGCTTTGTTTTAGTTAGCGGCGAGGGGGGAGACAAGATTCAGGTGGAGAGGGATTGTGGGGAGGAGGGGAGATTGGTCTGGCCTGGCCGGGCCGTCCCTGTCCTCCATCTGCGGCCTGACCGAGTGCAGCATAGAGCGATCTGTGGGGGGCAGGAGCAGGTGAGGTGCCGGGACTCGGTGGAGGGGAGTGGTTTCTGTGCGGCGTCTCTGCCCGCCCAGACAAGGGTTCTCTGTTTGAGTGGAGAATGTCGGGGGATTTGGCGGACAAGGGAGGCGAGCGCTTGGGTCTTCTGTGTGGCGCCGCCCCCCGCCGCTGTTTGAGTTAGCGGCGGCGGGCGAGGGGGACACGGTGAGGAGAGGGACTCCTTTGGGTTTTCCCCCAGGGGGGAGGGATGCAGCCCCCGGTGGTCGGGTCGCTCATGGAGGCGGGCACGCGGGTCTCTCATGTAGCGCTACCTCCTACAGCCATTCAGAGGAATCGACAAGCCACGGGGGCAGGCGCGCTCGGGTCTGCAGTGTGGCGAAAGTGACAGGGGAGGTCAGGTGTCTGGCTGGCAGTGGAGGCGGGTGCACAGTTTCCCACGTGGCGCCGCCCCTACGGGTCACGGCTGCCCCAAGGAAATAAATGTCAGGCGTCTGGCCGGCAGTGTAGGTGGGCGCACGGTCTCCCGTGTGGTGCTGCTCCTACGGTAGGGGGGGCATGCCAGGGGGAGAGTGTCAGTGGCAGGGGAGTTGGCGAGCACGGGAATCCCGCTTGGCGCCGCCCCCTGTGGCTCGCGCCTCTCTTCTGGGGTATATGTGGTTCCTGGGGGGGGGGGTATTAGCAGAGCTTTAGTCTGCCCTGCAGTGGCTGGTGACAGGAGGAGAAAGTTTGTGGGAGGAGCACAGGAGGCAGGTGCGTGGGGTTCATGCGTAGCTCCGCCTCCTCGGGAGTATGGGCCAATTGCCTCATAAAAAAAAAAAAAAAAAAACAATAGGTGCTGGTTTTTGAGTGTTACATTTATTGCGTGGTTTAACAAACGTAAAAAAAAAAAATTGGTGGGTGTGTGTATACAGCTATATACCTCAAATAAAAAGATCACTTGTGAGCACATTGACATGTCTTAGGCAGGTCTGCAACCCTGCTTTTCACCATTATCACCCAGCTTACAGTGTCCCACAGCAGCAAGGGGTCCTGGGAAATGACACCCACATACATACATATATATATATATGTATATGTGGGCATGTGTATGAGTATATGTTATTTACATTTTGTGGTTCAAGTTACACCATGTAGTACAGTGTAGTACAGTATATACATATCGTGCTGGAAGGAGTGCATTTGGGAGATCAGGTACGTAGGGGGCCACACAAGTTGGGCATTCTTTACAATTTCACCAGGTGCTCCATGGTTTACGGGGGCGAGGCAGATATTCTGCAGGTAGCCATACCTTATTGGGGCAGCGTATGTAGTCGCTGCTTAAACGTTGCGCTTGTGGGTTTTAATTTGGTGCGGTATGTTTGGAGCCATGGGGCAGGGGTTTTTAATGGTGCAATGGGGCCTGTTTTGCGCCATATGGCAGGGGAGTTTGGTACAATGTGGCAAGTTTTTGCTCCATTTGGCATGGGATATTTGTACAGTTTGGCAGGTGGTGCAACATGTGGCGTAGGATGTGTACAGTGCGCCAGGCCATGCATCTAGCGGCATGGGAAATCTGAAAAATTGGGTTGTGCCCCGCAGGTGCCACGGGGGGCCCCGCATGGCCGAGGGCTGCCTCATTGGGGGCACCAAGGGGTTCATGGGCCATGGGGGTTATCTTTACCTTAAGCTGGTTGAGCGGTGCAAGTTTCTTTTGAGTGTCGCAAGAATTGTGTAGGACAATGCAATGTTTGAGCCTAACGCAGATTATTACTGGGATTAGATTTATAATTATATTTAGTTGGGATAGTTATAGGTGATTTAAGAATGGAATATGACATTAACTAATGCAGCTATTACTGCATTGGGATTCAAATATGTACACAAAACATGCACACCATGTGGCCACCCCTCTCATGCCACATGGCCTACAGTGAGCCGGATACTATGTCCCCACAGGCGATAATTTGGTGTTAGCATTTGCTGCATGATACGATTGCTGATCAGCAGATGTATGGAGGTTTTGTTCCGGTTAAGTATACCTAGTTTTGCAGAGGTTTTGGATGGCAGGGTACCATTGTGCATCACGAATGTTAGAGGGAAGTCAAACCAGATGCCCAAGTATTGGAAACATGTTTCAGGAGTAACAGTGTGTCAAGGAGTGACCGGTGTCTGCTCAGGTAGTGGAAGCTTTGGAATTCAGATTTGGTCCCAAATAGCATTTGTTACCGATTTGTTAGTGTTTGAAAACAGCTTGTTGTGGGAAATCCAAATTTTCAAGTCTCAAAGTCACATGGAAATAGGTGATCGAGATCAGAGAGGCTATGGCTGTGTGCGCATAAGATGGGGCCAGCTGCATACAAGGGTATTGAAGCTCTCTTATAAGCTTTAGGAATATCATTGATGATCAGTTAGAAGAGTAGGGGCCTCAGAAAGGTCTTGCGGGACACCACAGGTCATATCCAAGGGGTCCGACATAGAGCCTGTGATGGATACATGCTGGGATATACCTGATAGGTAGAAAGGAAACCAGCTTTTAAGCATGCTTCTCTATCGCAGAACTATGGAGTTGATTGGGCAAGATGACATGATCAACATATTCAAAAGCCTTGTGAAATCTAGGGACATAGCACTACTGAGTTGTCATCTTTCCACACCACACTAGAGTTGTTTACAAATTTGTAGCAGGGGTTACCAAGGAGGGTTTGGGGTTGAAGCCAGATTGTAACGGCTAAAAAAAAAAAAAAAAAATTTGGCTTGGTATAGTTTTCGCTTAATTTGGGAGCGAAACAATTTCCATGACTTCGGTTAGTGTTGGGAGAAGAGATTTTGGCCTGTCATTTTGTCCCCACTTTTGAAGCTTGGGATAACTCTGAAACTTCCAGGTCTCTGGTTATGGCCTGCAGACAGAGTAGAGGTGATTATGGAAGCTATTGGTTTAGCAATAGTAAATAAAAAAATATATAAATAAAAAAAAAAACATTTTTAGCCTTGGGCCCAAGTATATTGGTTTAAGTTTTGTCAAGGTTTTAGAAAGCATGCAGATTTAAGAGACAATTTTCAAGTCTCAAGGTTAGAGCTCAGTATGTGGTCACAGTCGGAGAAGCTATGTGCGTTCATAAGATTGTTTGGTGGCATTCAAGTTTGTTGAAGAGTATCGATCATGGAGTAGGAATGGGGGTCCAGAGTTGGGCATTTCAGTTCACAGGTGTTGGCCAAGGGGTTTGAGCCAGAGCTTGATGGATCCATGGGGTGTCCAACGGGATAGGAATGAAAGCAGGCTTCCTTATTCCAGCGCACTGGAGCTGGTTAAGCAGGATAACAGATCTACATGATTGACAGTATCAAAATCTAGGAACATTGCACAGGAGTTGGTGCAATCCACACTGGTTTCAAGGTAAATTCTTAGCTTGGGATTTATCGGGGAGAGTCTGGGGAAAGCCAGATTGAACGGGGGCTAGAAAAACCTGTTTTGGAAAAGTGTTTGCTCACTTGAGCCAGAGTGGAATGGGTCAGGAGAATCTGTGTTGGTACAGCGATCGTTCATTTTGGGACATGGGTCCCCAACACAAAAACAGGTGTGGGACATGGGTCCCTGGGAATAACAGGGGTGGGACATGGGTCCCTGGAAAAACAGGTGTGGGACACGGGTCCCTGGAAAAACAGGTGTGGGACATGGGTCCCCACAAAACAGGTGTGGGACATGGGTCCCCACAAAAACAAGTGTGGGACATGGGTCCCCACAAAAACAGGTGTGGGATATGGGTCCCCACAAAAACAGGGGTGGGACATGGGTCCCTGGAAAAACAGGGGTGGGACATGGGTCCCCACAAAAACAGGTGTGGGACATGGGTCCCCACAAAAACAGGTGTGGGACATGGGTCCCCACAAAAACAGGTGTGGGACATGGGTCCCTGGGAAAAACAGGGGTGGGACATGGGTCCCTGGAAAAACGGGGGTGGGACATGGGTCCCTGGAAAAACGGGGGTGGGACATGGGTCCCTGGAAAAACAGGGGTGGGACATGGGTCCCAACCCTATATAAATTTTTTTTTTAAAAAAACACAGATGCGGGACACGGTTCCTTAGCAAAACAGGTGCGGGACACGTTTCCCCGGCAGAAGCACGACGGCGGACGGCAACGGGCGTTGTCCGGGGCCTGGCCGGAAACAGACGCCGGGAGAAACTTTCTAATAGAAGGTTGGGCGTATAAAAAAAAAAAAAAAAAAAAATCACAGGGTGGAGTCCTGAAAGCGGTTAACACGCTTGAAACGTAGAAGGAGTCACGCTTCACGAAACACAATGTTTATTAGCATTGCAGCAGTCTGACAAACCGCTGAGGAGTGTTTTCATCCTATAATTTCGGTAAAGTTCTAAACAAGGGGGACTCGGGGACCATCGTCACACGGCGATGGGGTTTTGTTTTCTACAGTTCAAAGACATTTCAGACGCCGTGGAGGACCTTCATTCGAAAGGCTAGACGAGGTGGTGGTGCCTGGCATGCGGTGCGCAATGCCGGTGGTTGGCAAGGGTAAGCAGCAAAGAATGGCAAGCGTGAGAGTGAGGTGCTACCCTCGCAGGTCAGGGTTTATCACAACTTTTTTCAGGTTGCAATGCCGGGTGAGACAGATTTGGGAAGCAGGGACAATGAGCATACGTCTGGCACTGTTTTCACGAACGACAGGGCAGTCGGTTAACACGGGAATATCAAGGGGGGCCTGACAAGGGGTGGGAAGGTACACCAGGGGTCCGGTCTCAGGAAACCGCACAAGCAGCATGGGCACGGAAAAGTTTAGGGGTGTGTAGGGAGGCACCCACGACAGACATGAGGCAACCTTATAGGGGGCATTTGGTTGAGCGCATGGGTACACCCATGACAGAAGCAGCATCACCTTCAGTTGGCCCATTCAATTCACAGGGCTGGACGCAGCCATGTTGGCAGGGTCCCGACAGGCGGTTATCATCGCCGCCGGGGACAAACAAAGAGAAGTTTGGGGTGGAGCCCTCTCGAGCTCACTCAGAAAACAGTGCGGGACATGGGCACAAGCGGCGCCAGCTTCTGCATCAGTCGGGTCCCGACAGGCGGTTCACATCGCCGCCGGGGACTAGTACAGTATAGATTAGTGGGGTGCTGGGCAAAAGAGCTGGGATGTGTGCGAGTAGCCTAGGAGAAATCAACAAGGCAAGGGAAAGAAATTAACAAAAGTTGGGGAGCTTGACAAGACCTTGCGGGGGCGGGTTGTTTTTCAACCACAGTCCAACCAAGAGATAAGCAGAGAGTTAAGGAAGAAGTGGTTCCATTTGTTGGTTGACAAGTTTGAAGTGCAGGAGGGAGGTGAAGAGGTCAGTGCAAGGTTGGCGTAGATTCCGTGGTAATTTGGATCGTGGGGGACTCAATGGTACACTGGGCTGGGAAGAGAGCGAATTCGCGCCCCTACGGAAAGAATTTAGGTTTGAGTATGGAGGAGGTGGAGGTAACGTGGTGGGGGATGAGAGGGATGCGGTGGGGACGGCTTTTTCCGCTGCTAATTTCTAGGGCCAAGGGTAGGAGGGCACCGGACATCATCATTATTCATGTTGGGGGTAATGATGTGGCAAAATTGCGGTCGATTGATTTATTCCAGCAGATTAAGCAAGATTTGTCGCGTATGTTAACGTTTTGGCCAGGGGTGCAATTAGTTTGGTCCGAGATAATATGCAGGTTGGTTTGGAGGGGTGCGCGTATCCCGGGGAGAGTTAACAAGACGCGGAAGAGGTTAAACAGGAAGGTGGGGAATTTCTTGGTTCAATGTGGTGGTTGGGTCATTCGTCACTCGCAGTTCAGTTTTAAATTGGGTGGCTGGTTTAGGGAGGATGGGGTACAGTTGTCAGATGTTGGGGTGGACATGTTTAATAATGATTTACAGGAAGGATTGGAAGAGATCATAGGGGTATGGCGGTACGGGTCTGATTTAAGGGGGTTAAACAGGCCCGTTGGTGGCGGCAGTTGGGGGGGGGGGGTAGGTGCTTGTCCCGCCAGAAGTGGCTCGGGGCTGGTAACCGGGGGGTTTGAAGCGAGGGGGTAGGTCACCGGGACGTAAATCCGGGTGCCCCCTTTGCGTTGCCCAGCTCTGAGCATTCTGGCGCGGACAGGTGGTACGCTATCCCCATTTGTGTTTAATAAATAAGCCACGGCCTTTTACCTCCATAAATGTGTCCTCTCGTTATTTGTATGTTTTATGTAGAGGGGTAATAGGAGAGGGGGGGGAAGCTTGCACCTCCTTGGTCATGCAGCTGACATCGGCTCCAAGTTGCTTCACCATCTTCTGCAGTTTCTGGTGTGAGACTATCGCTTGGTGGTCATGTAAAATACTAATTGGAAGATGGCTTTAGTGGACGACTTTTAAGATGTTCCAGATATTATATTATTGCATCTTTATATAATAAATGATTGAGGATGGAAGCAATTGACATGTAAATTAGATATATATTTTAAAATATGTTCAATGAGATGGACTTGAAGGTGTGGTTCCTGCAATGATTTTAATATTGCCAAATATTATTTTTTTTGAAGCAGGGATTTCCAGAAATGTATCCAGAGATGTAGTTATCCAACCCCCCACTTCACATCTAGGGAGAAAAAAAATCTTACTTAAATGTTATGCTGGTTTACATATCAAAAATTAGAGGGAAAGGTGTATTATCACCATCTCTCTAGCTAGAAGCTCATTAGTAGATGCACTCCGGGACTATTAAAACATAACATTTATTGGGTATCAAATTAAAATAAAGTCTACATGCATGAAAGTCATAATGTGTAATGACTGTAATAAAAATAGGGTGGGAGTGGGGCGGGGGTGGTAGGGTTGAGCTAAAGGTGTATTGCTAAGTATATACTAACCTCCAAGTAGGAAAGGTAAGTATGCAATGTAATCACCTAAAGACACCTATCAATGATAGGGCAATTGTACCTCATGAGTACCTCTGTCTGTATTGCTAAGGTTCTAATGCTAATACAGGTATAAAGTGCAGTCACTGGCACAACATACCGATCAAACCAACCTATGATTGCTTAACGTGGAACCAACCTGCTGTTGTAACCTACAATGATGATATCAAGTGTAAAGGTTATGGCAGACCAAGATGGTATAACAGATCGATAGTTTCACTCATATACCACAAGACAATATAGGGTTATAACTCTTTGCCACTGTAATATATGCACGGAAGGTTCAACACAATCATGGGTTGGTGGTATGTGGATTGAGCCTGTGCAGGACAACAGCTCTGCACACTATATTATAGTGGGTCAATGTATAACTACAGATAGAGTAAACAATGACGTGTAGAGTGAAGTACTCTGTGTTCTGTAGAGATATCTACCAATGCAAATGCAGGTATGGAAAACTGACAATCCACTGTCAGCAATGCTGCACTGTATGTTAGTGCTGTCAGTAAACTGGGTTGAATGTAATATAACCACAGGGAGGTATAGCCTATTGTTGCTCTATATACTGTAGGTAGGGATTTGCAAAAGACAGTATAATGGTACTAATGCTTAATAGCAGGGCATCAATGTCTATGCAAAGATATCCATATCAAGTAGTGCTGGCTATATATAAACCTCTCACTGTATGATACAACACAAGGTTATAAACGTAGCAGAATAAGAGGCAATGTGGTCAGCAATGGTAGTAGGCGGTACATACAGAGAATGCACACAGCGGTGCCAGATGAAATGAGGATCTCAAACAACACACAGTTGCCAGGCAGCATAAAGAGCTCAGACAGCACACAATTGCCAGACTGCATACAGTTAGCTTGTGGCAACCTCGTGGAGGATACAATTACCAATGGTACACTACTCCCAGTCTCCTCCCAGATGACGTCACTACACCGAACGCCCTACGCGTTTCCCTCCTACATGGAGATTCGTCAGGGCCACCTTCATATTTACATCCATTACAATCATTAGTGAGCAGTATATTCCGTTTGTGGTTTTGGTTTACATATCATTTTTTTTGTTAGGCCTTAACATTTTCTTATTATTAATTACCTTAAAAACTGTATATGAGATCTATAGATGTATTAAAAAGTTGAAGCCAGATCTCTTGTCGAGTATTCGGCCAGGAAACCGCAGTTGAAATCTGTCTGACCACTACTTGCTCGGAGATTTCTCGTGGCCAGACTAATTCCCCATCAGGATAAAAACAGCTCCCCTGCTTCTGAATGGGACTCGCTGTGTTCTCGATGCGGATCGCATACGTCTGGAAGAGCTGTGCAGTGATAGCAGGCAGTAGCGGTCCCTCTCCCTGCACATCTCTAGCAGGCAATCATGCTGCTTTTATTTTATTTTAATTACATAGTATTGAAGCAGGGGTCTCCAGGGCTCAATTGCATTAATTTCATTCGTAGGGACCCACTGCTTCCCATGTTACAGGCCCCAGTATGGGGTGCCGGTATATTTCTGCAAGTTTATTTCTCACGTGTCATGTGACCGGGACATTTAAACGTGCAGGAGATACTGGCACCCCATACTGAGGTCTATAACTCGGTGAAGCAGGGTTCCCCAGGGCTGAAATTAATGCGGTTTAGCACCGGAGACCCCCTGCTTCAATTCTATGTAATTAAAATAGTAATAAAAGTTGCTTCATTAACCATTTAATGAAGGGGGTTAAACTGAAGTACTTGTTTTGTTGGATGAAGAGGGGTAGGTTGAAGGTGGTTTTTGCACCAGGGTGGCTGGTTAGGACTACTGAGAGGGTTGTTGGAAGTGTTAACCCCTCTTTTACTTTAGTGGTTACTACCACTAAGGTATTAAGAGGTTAACCTCTCCCGCTACCCAAACGAGAGACCTAACCACCCATCCAAAAGCAACTACCCCCTTCAACCACCTGCTCTACCAAAAAAATCACAACCCCTCACCAATAAATAGACAAATGCCCTAGTAGCCAAATATGGCTACTAGAGCTGTTGCCCATTCAAATATACAGTTAAATGCAAATTAAATTAATAATGTTTTACTTACCCCTGCCGGATTAAGGTGTCCTCCTTTTCTCCTTCCCCGCCAACATGGAAGAAAAGGCTGATGCCAAACCATTAAAATACCAGTAATCCATTAATTACCTTAGCAGTTACAATCCTGGCATTTATTAATTGAATATATTTTTTACTGTATATTTGAATGGGCAAAAGCGTTTGTAGCCATATTTGGCTACTAGGGCTTTTTCTCATTCCTTTGGTGGGGGGAGATTTTTGGTTGTAGAGCGGGTGGGTGAAGAGGGTTGTTGCCCTGGGTGGGTGGTTAGGCCTCTCAGTGGGTAGCGGGAGGGGTTAACCCCTTTATTGCCTTAGTGGTTACCAGTTGCCCCAGATTGGGTAGTTAGGCCTACCAGGTTGGTTATGCAGGGGTTAACCCCGTTATTACCTTAGTGGTTACTACTACTAAGTTAATTAAGGGGTTAACCCCTGCACAACCAACCTGGTAGGCCTAACTAACCAACCTGGGGCAACTACCCCATTCATCCACCCCCTCTACACACAACAAACCAGGTACTTCGTTTAACCCCTTCATTACAGTACCTTAGCGGCTAGTCACTAAGGTAATGAAGCTACTTTTATTATTATTTAAATTACATAGATTTGAAGCAGGACATCTTCAGGGCTAAACCGCATTAATTTCAGCTCCGGAGACCCCCTGCTTCAATACTATGTAATGAAAATAATAATAAAAGCAGCGCCATTGCCTGTTAGAGATGCACATGAAGAGGGACTGTTTCTGTCTGCTCTCACTGTGCAGCTCTTCCAGACAGATGCAGCCCGGTAGGATTAACACAACGGGAGTCCCATTCAGAAGCAGAGATGCCTGCTGTGTTAATCCTGATTCCAATACCTCTCTGCTCTCCACTTGGCTGTGGTTACTCCATGTTAGATCTGCAGTTCACCAGCACATATTGTGTGACAGGGTGGAGATTAAGCTTGCTACATCTGAACCTGTAAATAATAGTGTTAGAACATTGATTATACATATGAAATATATGTCCTGAAATGGTTTACCAGCTTCTTTGTCAGCCTGTCATTGACCAGTGTCTCAGGCTCCCTATATGCCCAGAACGATGTGGCTATTCATCACCTGCTTCAGGATTGTTTCAAATGTCGTGTATAACAGACACATTGGCAGACCTCCACCAGTTCCTCTTGCTTTTAGCTTCTGCTTGTTGTCGGAATATTCTTTTTTCCATGATTGACTGTCCATGGAAATACACCAATGCTGTTCAAAGCTTCTGCAATTTTGCTTCAGTAGGGATTTTTGATAGCCATGGATGTCCTGGACACCAGTTTGCTAAGAATAGACTCATAGCATGCTACTATCTTGTCAATGAATACAAGATTTTGTTCATCAACAAATTTTAGATTGCTCAACCACTGGCCCTCTACTGCATCTGGCCCATGTTCAGTTTCTTGAGACTGTAGCATTACCTAAACTGTTCCCTATAATCCTCAAGGCTCATGCCCTCTGCCCTGTCCATCTCTACTCTCCCCTCCTCCCCTCATTTCCTCCTCCCTTCTTCACCTCCAAAATTGCTGTATACCACCTCTCATCACTTGACCATCACTTGAAATCTCCTTCCTACCACTCCTCTGCTACACATTCCTGCTCTCACAATACTTTGAGAACAAATACACACTCTCTTTCACACAATCGCACAACAAAAAGCAAGTCAGAGACAAATGACAAACAACTCCCAAAGTACAGAAAAGCAAACCACACAAGCACCAACACAGACAGATAACAAATAAAGTATCACAAGACAACCCATGAAGAAATCGCAACAAATATTAGCAAAACTCACAGAAACCTCTAACTTCTTATAACCAAGTGTGTACTCTCTCCCTCCCAATAGCACTGCCAGCATGTGTAATGAAAACATGGGTTTATATACTTCTCCACAAAGGATACTGTCGCAGTTTTCTTCCGCCATTCTATCAGGGATGTGAAATTTTGCTGGCATGATAATGGCTATTCGATATTTATCATATAATTTGAAGCAATTATTTTTTATTGGATGTGATTTTTCCGCAAATTTAGCGATGTGGGATGTATAGTGAAATTGAGACAGATTAAATCAAAATCATAAATCAATAAAAATCATTTAAATGAATCTTCCTAAATTAGAACTGTGGTGTCCATACTAAAATATTATCTTCAGAAACATATTGTATAAATACTGCACGTTCCCTTTATCCGTCTAATACATGTTTGCCTTTACTTTTATTATATATTTTTTATGGCCTTTGTATTGCATATACTCAATTAGGGTGGAAAGAATTTAATAGAAAATATATTATAAATGTGATTAAATAATGCATGTTATAATAATGTGACCTACTGTTACAATGTCATGCAAATAACATCACAGACATCAATATTGACTTGTACCTTAGATGTTGTGCCATTGAATTTGCATTTGTATATAAAAAATATTTCATTCTACTGAAACATGTTATGGCTTCGCCTCATTAATTCATAAAGAAGAAAATACAATTAACGAAAGTCTTCAGGGTTTCTAAAGCCATCTGAATTTTGCGTTGGCTAATGACATACAGTATGATTAGCTTAGCGTAATCCTGTTATTCTGTTGAGCAATACAGAAAAATTTCCGAATTTAAAATATTTTTAACTAACCATATTGAATTTTCTAAATAAGTTTAGTTCATTTAAATGCTACTAATGTATTTATTGTGGATTGAAGATTGGTTACTGAGCAATGTTTAATTTAATCTTGAAAAAATATACTTTTCTTAAGATGATACAACACTCTAGTTCCATTTATTAGTGGACAATAATATGATGAAGGTTAGAATTGGAAAATGAAAATACACGTACTAAGAGATACAGGGCCATATACTGTGCATTAATTGGTGCTATTTTGTAAGACACCTTTTTTGATTAATACTGTAGATCAGAGAGTGTCTTCCAGAACAAAAAGATGGCCTACGGCATCCTGTAGCTGGGCTTAGTAAATATCTGCCAGGTACCTCATAAATTTGTAATTCTCAGGACTAAGTGGAGGTTATGGACACCTTCTCTAGCACCAGCTACAGATGCAACTGTCGGTTTTGACCCAGCATAGTCCTTAGACACTGTAATCCCCATCGGATTAACACAGCGGGTTCCCTGCATTTGAATGGGACTCACAGCCTGGTAGGATTCAAACCATGTGAGTCCCATTCAAATGCAGGGACCCTGTTGTGTTGATCCGATGGGCCATTACAGCGTCTATGGACTAAGCTGAGGATTTACCCTGACATGTTCATGGAATTCCTCAGAATCTGGTGCAAAACTGACAGTTTCACCTGTACTAGCAAGGTGTTTGGGATCAGACATTGTATAGCACAAACCTCATCCCTGTTATGTAGGTGATACTTTAATGACTTCATGAAAATAGCAAATAGCCCTCACATCCATTTTCTATTGCAGAAAAGGTGCGATTACTTGGCATTTATCCAGGGTGAATTTATTATCCCTCTACCAATAGAGCTGCACATACTGTAAATCTATGGGTGTTTCAATAATAAACCAGATTGCCTTGCCTATACTTCTTATTCTTTTAGTCTGAGCACCACTGTTTGTCATCACAGTTTTGTTCACTATTTTTAACCATTAGTCTACTGTGTTGGACTTTTTTTTATTATATGCTAAATAAGGGGAGCGCAAACTTTTGGAGCTGCGCCCTCCTTCCTGCTCCCCAGGTGCGCACTCCCCCCTTACATTATCACTGGCGTCAAATGATGCAGTGTCTGACATCACATGACCCTTTTGTCATGGCGACAGATGTAAAATTACGTTGCAGGGCCATGTGGTTTGGTGTCCTGGGTGTGTATACTGGTTAACCCCATAATTACTATAGCGGTTAAGGTGTCAAGGGGTTAGTGGCCATTAGTTTGTTTTTTTATTGTAATGTTGCTGCCCACGGAAGACATAGACGCGGAGGACGGTGATGAGGATGGCTGTCATGCTGGCAGGAGTAAGTAGAACTTTTATTTACTTTATGCTGGCTGGATAATTTTTTATTTTTAATGGGCAAATGAGCTATTATCCAGATCTGGATAATTGTAATTTTGCCCATTATTGTACTGTATGTGTTGGGTGGAGTTGTTGGGGATAGAGGAGGTGGGTTGTAGGGTTATGGTATTTTAATGTTTCTTGGAGGAGGTAGAGGGATTGGGTGAAGGGGGTAGATGCCGCAAGGGTGGATGGTTAGGCCTCTAGGGTGGGTACTGATTGTTGCTAACTCCTTCATTTCCATAACAGTTACCACTGCTAAGGTTTAACTCATCTTGCAAACTTTCCGGCAGGCCTAACCTCCCACCCTGGGGCAACTACCCCCTTCACCCACCCTCTGTACCCCCAACAAACCAGGTACTCAGGTTTAACCCCATCATTGGCTTAGCAGCTAGCGGCTAAGGTAATGAAGCTGTTTTTATTTACATTTTAATAACAGTGTACTGTAGCAGGGGGTCTCCGGAGAAGAACCGCATTGATTTCAGCCGCAGGGACCCCCTATTTCTCGAGTTACAGGCCCCGGTATATCCCTCTGCAATGTTTAAATCTCCCGCATCACATGACCAGGGCATTTAAACGCATAGGAGATACCAGCACCATATACCGAGGCCTGTAACTCGGGTAGCAGAGGTTCCCCGGACTTCAAATGAATGCGCTTCTGTTCCGGAGACCTCCTGCTAGAATACACTGTTATTAAAAATTATATAAAAACCCTGCAATTGCATGAGATGCAGCTCTCTCTGGGCAGTTCTCTATACATCTCCTACAGATTGCAGCCAAATCGCACGGGTGAGAACGTACTTTAGAAAGAGGCTGAGATCAGATCGCTGCTGTCCCGTACAGTATTGGCATTTTCCTACCTCACAGTTTGAGACTTGTGGAAAGGGTTTCTGATTCTTTCTGAAGACCGTGATAACACAAATGTCAAACCGTTCGATGGGCTCATGCCAAACCATTTCAAATGGCAGCAATTTTATTGAAGCTACAGTGGCGGCTGGGCTGACTCTCATGCGGGGGCAGCCGCAGTGCCCCCGCAGTTTACAAATAGCGCGGGCGGCGCGCGGGCTGTCTTCGGCCGAAATCGTCCGGTTTTCCCGCGCCTCGGGCGCTTTCAATAGTAAGCGCCATTAGCGCTTATCTATTGAAGCGGCCGCCGCGCGGGAAACTCCGTTTTTAAATGGAGAGCAGACCCGCGGCTAGACCGCTACGCTCCCGGCCAGCTCCCGGCAAGCTTTAAAATGAGCTTAGCCGGGACAGTACTTGAATTGCCCCCTTTATCTTTAAAAGCTTTACAGGTTCTTGTAAACATAGATGTGAAACAATTTTTAAAAAACAAAACATTAATTGCTTCGACATGCTCAGATATACAACTATTTTTGAGATATTCCATTTTTAATGCTCTATACTTAATTTAATAGTGGCTGGCAATTATATTTTTACTTAATAGGTTTTCATCAACTGCATAAATCAAATAAAGTACATTTTAATTTGCATTCTTTGCCAATGTGTAAATTGCTCTCTTCCAGAATGCTTGCTTATTTAAACATTGCTATTGAACAAGCAATAGCGTAAGTGAAAGCTGGTCGGGGTGCTTTTTCCATGAACAACAGCACTATATTTATTGTGTTGTATCTGTAATGTATAATACCTCACACAATCTTACCACAGTGTGTCTAATTGACTAATGCAGTGTGTAGCCATACACTGACACCAACAGTGTGATTTTACTGCCTTGTGTTCAGGTTAATTTCTTTTTGACTGCTTTTGCTTGCTGTGACAAAATGTATGGCATATACAGTGTACTGGATATGTGCAATGTTCATTAAAAAAATTCACTTGTGTTTTTCATAAAACTTGCTTTTAATGTGAATAAGTGGAAATGGGAAGAAACTTCACCACCAAGCACACCATCCCTACCCAAAATATGCGGCACAAATTTTAAATTCTTTTTCACAAAGTATAAGTATATGTTTTAAAATATCCCAAAATAGTGAATATACTATTTACATTGAGAATATATAAATACATAAAATATAAATCTGCATTGATACATTTAATGGGTGAAAGCTTTTTGAAGCCTAGTCAATTTATTGTTGTGTGCATGCAAGAATGCTTTTGTTACTAAAGCATTTTTCTTTTTCTGAATCCAGAACAGCATTTCTATTGCAAAAAGATCACAATAGAAGATGATTGATTGTCTGCTTTTATTATGGAGATTCATTTGTGTGGAATGCTTACATGAAAAATACAACTATTGTTTCTTAAATTGCTCCTCCATTACTCCCTCATCTAGCGTATTGTTTGTGAAGTCCAACTTAAGCCAAAACTAAATTGTATTGTAAATAAAAGCAGAACAGTAGCTGAAATAAAAGCACTTTTTGAACTAATGAAACAAGTTTTTCGAAATAATGGCACTTCCCAGTGTGCTACATTAAAAATATGTAATTTAATAAGCTGAATATTAACAGAAATATTAGCACAGTGTTATCATTTTATTAAATTAATAATAAGGAACATAATGAAAAATGAAAAAAATCACTTTCTTATTTAAACCTTAATGGATGGAAGATAGGAAGGGATGCAAATTAAAATGTACTTAATTTGATTTAAGCAGTTGCTAAAAACCGTTTAAGTAAAAATATAATTGTCAGGCACTATTAAATTATTTCATTTAAATCTTTTTCATAAAAAATGATAATTGGGACCATTCTATTGCATGTGGTACAGTATATATGTAGAAATAAAGAACATTAAAATGGAATATCTAAAAAAATAGTTGAATACTGTAAGCATGTGTTTGCTAAATTGCTTAAAGTAGCAGCTGTTTCTGGGGAAATAGTTCTTACAGTACATAATACTGCAGTAAACAGATGATTGCTAATTAAATATCCATTAATTGAGTAAGCAAATATTACTGAGATGTTTACATTACAAGGAAACATATATTTTGATATTAACTTAGAAGTAATTCATTTCTATACTATTGTAGCCATGCCATCTGTGGCTACTAGTCTGTTTCCCTCCTGGCAGTAAGCCCTGGTACAATCAGGCTGCCAGTAGTTGATATGGGGTTTTCCCGTTCTTGGTGTTGCACTTGAGCCCCTCCTCCTGGCTGTACTTAAGGGCAGTGCCACGTCAAATTCAGAAGTGCTTTCCCCCACTTTAGGAAGGCAGGTGACACATTAAAGAGACTGATTATTGGGCCTTCTCTAGTCCTCTTCCCTCCAGGGGAGAGTGAGTGTGGACCATACCTCTGCCTCTGTTAGGGAGGTGGGGAAGAACTGGGACTGCTGCGGGTGCTCTTAGCCTTTAGTGAAGGTCCAGGGACCATCCTTCAGTGATAGCTGATAGAGACTGCAACAGGCAGACACCGGCCTTGTTACTGTGCTGTACAGTGAAGACAATAAACCGTTCCTGTTGTTATACCTCCGGCCTGGTGTATGATTTTACTAGGGGGTTCAAACCGTGGGAGATCATCTTTAGTTTCCTGGAGCCTATGACAGGTGGAGGCGCTGCACTGCTAATTAATATGTAGGGTATGAACCCCAGAAGCCTAGGCCTGTGTCCCCACTACCATCGGCGAACGACACAGCCCTCCTGATGCCAGCAGGTATACAGTAGAGGCAACGTTTATTCTAACATTTGCCGTAAACTAGCCGGGTTACATTCTGGGTATGTGCTGGGTATGTGCTGGGTATGTTATGGGCTAGTTTGAGGCACGTTTAAGGTATTTCTGCATTGACTAACGACCCATAGGATTAACACAGCAGGGATCCCTGGCAGTCCAATTCAGTTTGAATGGGACTGCCAGGGACCCCCGCTGTTAATCTGATAGGCCATTAATCAATGCAGAAATGCTGGGGCTAGTTTAAGGAAAGTTTAAGGCATGTATTCAGAATGTACCTGGGTGTTTCCTGGGTTTTTTGGGGAATTGCCACTGGTTTCTGTTAGAATAAGAGTTGCCTCTACTGTATGCACCACATATGTAGTAATGGCCAAATCTCCCACCCGGTGGGAGAAACACTGTTACACTATTTTCATGAACTCTTTACATATAAACCAGCATATAATTGTTTTTAGCATACAGTACAGTAGAGATGTGCAAAAGTGTTGCTTAAATTTAGCAATTAACAAATTTGCCAAGCATTACAATTCAATATGCAGGTCACATGACCCTTTATTTAATACTGCTTTTGTAAAATCCTGGAAAACAGTGGCAACATTTTGAGCACTGGGATCTTTCATGATTTAAGTGGAAGTCCTAAACATTTTTCATAAAGCACATTTGAAGACATGCACGCATTTAACCAGGTTAAAATATTCTTGATAGAATAAAGTGGGCATTTCTTGATCAAACGATGTTAAAAGTTGGATTTCCGGGCCCTTTTCTGTAGGGTGTTAGGGCTCTTTACAGATCGCCCACAGCCTATGTTAAACTTCCAGGAGGAGACTCAGTCCCCATTGAAATAAAAAATGGGACCAGGCAGGATTGTCCCCTGTCTCCGCTTCTCTTTGCATTATCAATTGAGCCCCTAGCATCTACAATTAGAGAAGATATAAATATTCAGGGAATTCAAACAGGAGGTATACCCTATAAAATATCACTTTTTGCAGATTATATAATATATATATATATATATATATATATATATAATATAATATAATTTAATCTTCAATATCAACTAAAGGAATTTGGGAAAGTTTCTGGATATAAAATCAATAATGATAAATCAGAAGTTTTAAAATTACATTTGACAATACCTGATATCACATTTACAAACAAATTTTCAAATATAAATGGAGCTCCAAACACATTAAGTATTTAGTAATAAAATAGTAAAATCAAATCAAGATCTATACAAAAGCAACTACCCACCCCTATTTGAAAAAAATAAAACAGATCTCCAGAGATGGAATAGCTTCCAGATATCTTGGATAGGCAAAATTGCATCAGTAAAAATGAATATTTTGCCAAGACTATTATATTTTTTCCAGACAATCCCAATAAAAGTCCCCAAATTTTCCAAATCATTTGGAGAGAAAAAAAGACCAAGAGTGGCAAGGTCGGTAATGTTAGCTCACAGGGGAGGCGGGGGCATGGGACATGGGGCATGGGACCCAGACATCATCAAATACTATCAGGCGGCCCAATTGAAACAAGTGGTGATGTGGAACAACAACCTGGCAACTTCATGCTGGCTGGGGATTGAGTCGTCTTATATAAGTCCACATTTCCTGATGTCAACTCTGTGGACTCGGTTAGGAGAGGAGAGACATACGGAGAGGTTTAAACTAGGATCGATGAGATGTACATGGGAAACTTGGTCTAAAAATAAAAAAAAATATTCACTAAATTCAACTCCATTTGTTATTTACAACTATATTTATTAATCCTCAGTTTTTACCAGGGTGTGCAAAAATTTCATTCAAACAAATTAGAGAGCTAAATATTACAATGGTATTCGACTTGGTAGTAGAAGGGAAAACAATGACATTTCAGGAGATACAAATAAAATATCAAACACATGATATTCCAATTTTTAGTTTTCTTCAAATTAGACATTATTTGTTGAAATTATCACAGAAAGAGAAATTTCTAGATTTGAGAAAAATTGAAATTTGTGTAAAAAAAGGTGTGTATCAGAAGGGGTTGATCTCAAGGATATATATGGAATTAATTTTGGCGACAACTCCTCAGAATCATAATTATATGTTCAAATGGACTGAAGACCTCAATGTAGAAATAGATAGGGAAACCTGGGAGAAAATCTGTGAATCGGCAGCTAAAACTTCAATTTGTACGACAACAAAGGAAAATATATACAACATTTTATTTCAATGGTATCTAATCCTGAGTAGGCTGATCAAGATCACCCCAGGCACATCAGATTTATGTTGGAGGGGATGTAGCCTGAGATACAGAATATGCTACAGGAAATTTCAGGTATAAAAATCCCTCTGGACCCACAGACGTATTTGTTAGCAAGGCCTGTTGAGGAGGTATCTGATCCGACAAGAAAAATGATCACTATTGTACTTACATTCGCCCGCTGCTCTATAGCAGCAGCATGGAAGAATATAAATGTGCCATCGAGACAAACAATAATTAAAAGAGTGAATGAAGTGAATTAATGGAAAAACTTTCAGCTCAACTAAATAAAAAATTAGATCAATTTTATAAGATCTGAGAACTGTGACATCCATTCTCTAGCTAGAATCCTAACCCTGGTTGGTTGTTATCCCTGATCTCTTTTTCCTTTTAGCCCTTATACATTCCCCTACCTGTCCAACTTTTCCCTGCCTTCCATCCCCACTCCTTTTCTCTCTGGTCCCATCTTTATCTATCCTTTATCTATATATAAATTACATTGACATGGAACATAAAGAAAATATTAAATACAATTTGTGGTGAAAAAAAAAGAATGTGCTGTGAGGTCTCTCTCTGCTGGCCACGCCCGGTATTGCACCCTCTAACCATGCTCAGTAATGATCAGAACAATGTTGCCGGCATATCCCCTTTAACCCGTTCAGTCCTTGGTTAGGAGAATAAATAAGCAAAAAACTCATCAATTAAAAAAAAAAAACATAAAAAAATATTATTTTTCTGAAGAGCGAGAGATAGTGAGAGACAGTGAGAGACACAGAGAGACACAGAGACAGAGAGGCATTGTTTAGCATGTAGGCTGACAGTTTAGGTACCCTTGAAAATCAAAACACCATTACTCCAGTACACTGTCAGGGTACTAAAACAATGTGTAAAATAAACTGAGAGAGATACATTCTAAGTCGCTTTACATGATCTAATCAAAAGAATAGGTTGTGGTTCATTACTCAAATGCCTAGGTAAACAGGTAAGTTTTTTTTACCTGTTTTTAAAGATTTCCAAATCAGAAAAGAGAAGAGGTCCCAGGAAACACCCCTGGGTACAACTACAGCGAGATCAATAGAGGAGGTGTTAGCAAACAAGACACTGAAAGTACAATGGGAGAGATAAGAGGAAATACAGGATAGAGAAAAGGATGGTTCTTAGTATCAAAGGCTGCAGAGAGGGCAAATAGTATGAGCAAGGTGTACTGGCCTTTGTCTTTGGCAGCAGCATTAGTCATTAGTATTTACTGTATAGTGAGAGCTGTTTCAGTGGAATGAGAAGTGCAGAAACCAGAATGTAGAGGATCAAGGAAAGAATAGATATTGAGATAAAGGAACAAGCGAGAGATAACAAGGCGTTCAAGGAGTTTAGAGGCAAAAAAACGGAGGTAGACAGGGGGATAATTAGAGAGACAGGTAGGATTAAGCTTGCTGTTTTTGATTAAGGTATAACTGTTGCATGCTTGAAGGAGGCGGGAAAGGTAGCAGAGTAGAGGGAGGAGTTGAACATATGTGTGAGTGTAGATATTAGAGTTGGAGCGAGAGGTTTGAGGAGATGGGACGGAATAGGGTCATGAAGGCAAGTGGTAGAGGTGGAAGAGGAGATCAGGAGCGAGATGAGGAAGAAAGAAGTGTAGAATGAGAGGAGACACAGAGGGGATGCGTGTCAAATGGAATCCACTTTTGTCTTGCAATAGTCCGCAAAGTCCTGAGGTAAAATGGATGAATAAAGACAGGTAACAAATGGTGGTCTGAGTAGTCAAAGGCAGAGAAGAGTTGGCATGGGTCTTGCTTAGTGACAAAAAGTAGGTTTATTTAGCCTGGGAGAGGGCAAAGTTGAAACAGGATAGGATATGAGTGACAGATGAAGGTGGTGACTCATGGCCTGTGTATGCCTATCTGGTATAGGTATAGACTATGAGCCCGTCCCTTCTTGTTCCTCCTAAGAGGGAATGCAGATTTAGTTCACTCCTGTTCCTGCTCTGTAGGAGAGAGGAAGCAGAGAGCTGTGAGTCTCTCCCATAGCAGGATGAGCGTGATCACCCTCAGCTTTGTGGCTGAGGGAACATTTGACCAAGGAAGATGACCCTATACTGTATTATCAGGGTCAAGAACCATCCAGAGGTGGGAACCCTCTGAACCCTTGCACCACTGTAAGACCATCATGCAGTTACTGCCAAATAAAGATCCCCATGTTTGGGTTGAGTCAGTGAGAAGATGTGTGAGAGTGCTTCAGAGGGAACTGCTCCTGGTACTTCCAGGATACCCACTGAAGCTGGAGGCGCTGAACACCACAGATAAAGAACTACAGATGACATCAAATGCCTGTCCTGATTGCCATATCCTTGCAGATCAGCTGAGTTCTCCTGAACCTACAGGTATGCCTCAGCACCACACGGCAGCAATAGAGTGGATCTCCCAGGGGGTTGGGGAAACAGTGCTACATAAAAGTTGTACTTACCCCTGCCAGGATGAAGGCCGTCCTCGTCCTGAGTGGCACCAACATCCAATACAGGGCTGATGCCCAACCATTAAAAAGCTATCTACTGGTTAGTAACTCCTTAATTACATTGGCTGGTTGTATTCTCTATGGTAATTAAGGTTTTAACCATTCCTGCTACATCCCCAGGAGGCCTAACCTACTACATCCCCATGACCCACCCCCTCTATCCCATCACTATACACAGTAATTGCTCATAGCGCTATTGTCCAATTGTGAAGCTTAAAAAACCCCACAAAAATAAGATACCAATTGCAATACAATAAAACGAAATACTAGCCATTAAATCCATTGCTTGTCACTGTGGTTACATATACATTCAACTGGGGTATAGATTGCCACATTGGCAATCAATGGGCAATGGGCACCTTTTAGTCAATAAATTTATTTCTTAACCTTGCTGGGATGAAGGTTTATCCTCCTCATCCAACTGCGGCACTAATCAACTCTTGAACCATGAAGCAATGAGCCTCACTTTACCCAAAACAATTATCTTCAGTAAACAAATCCAAACCCAGAAAAAACAAACAATACACGATCGCACAAAAATAAACACCAAAACAAATTCAGTAGTACGTAATTCATGCATCTATTTCTTCTTCTCTATTCTATTTTTGTTTGTTTCAATCTTTTTAAATTTAATTGCAGGGATATACAAGTTTTTACAGTACATTAGACATACGTCAACAGGAATAATAGACAAGAGTACAAAATCTGGAGTTACATCAGTCAATCCAATGGAGGTTACATTTCTTATAACATTTTGTAGATTTAGGGGTTTAACCATGTCCTGCATCCGTCCATCATCCCTGGACAATGTAGCTGTCAACATTACTGTATTCCCATGGAGGAACTTAAAGTGGACAGATAGAAATGAAGAGAAAGGACAGAGGGAGAAGAGGAAGGCAGGAGGAGATAGATGGTAGGAGGGGAGGGGGAAAGTGTACGAGGGAGAGGGTTAAGGGGATCCTTGATGGATAGACAGAGTGGAGGGCCAGGGGGGGGACTAAAAAGAGGAAGAAGGGGAACATGCCTCCCACCCCCCATCCCCCTTCGCCCCTCCATAGATTAGCCCAAACCGTGCCACTTTCAACAGCCTAATATTTTTACTGTCAGGCTAAGAACTGTTATCCTCTATTAGTATAGATTTCTAAATCTGGAGCCAGACCTCCCAGATTTTGTAGAACTGGTCGTGGTCTGTTTTAATTGGGCTGTTAATTTTTCCATTGTCATGACCTTTTTATTCTTTTAATGTGTTCTTCTGGAAGGGGGTTGGTTTTTTTCCAAGCTGCCGCTATGGAGCACCTAACAGCGGTTAGAACAAAAGAGATCAGCCACACCATGGGACCTGAAAGGTTTTTTTATAGGTTTTGCTAGCAGAAAAGTCAATGGGTCTAGAGTAATTCTCTTTCGTGAGGCAGCTGTGCGCAGTCTCCCTTTGGCTGGTACGAAATCCCTAGGAAGTGGTTGCAGAGAGGTTATCCTGCCGTGTGTTCGTGTGTCCGGACAGTATTGCGTCCACACTGAGCCCCTGCTGCCACTTCTTGCGGTTAGTTTCGTTCCCCTCAATTGGGTTTGTTCTTTCTAGGAGTTATTAGACATCCTCAGTGGATGTATTTTTAACTCATCTAGTTGTTTACTTCACTGAAGTTATGTTTTGGTTTAGCATTTATAGGGTGTGATTTACCATACATACTAGGTGCTTCATATGTGTATTTTTATGTGTTTTTGTTTTGTACATTTTATTTATTGATTATTGTCTTTTGGTCACAGTGACCTTTATTAACTTTTATTAAATTTTGTGATACACCATTATTAATCTGTGGTGCGCTTGTATGTGTTTGTTTTGTCTCTTGAAAAACTCCCTTGGGAGTTTTTCTTTCATAGGAGTATTTTGAGGAGTGGCTCCTACATGCACTACTGCAAGCTGATTATCTTTTAAAGAGGACAGCGCGAGCGCAAGAATCTTTATTGTGACTTACCATTGAAATAGGATTTTGTAAATATTTTCCTTTATTGTTGTGCACATTGAAGTTTTAGCTGCCATTCCCAGATATCCTCCCAGTCGTGCCTATCTACAGTATCTCCACATTGAGGTCTTCTGCCCATTTTAGCATGTAATTATGATCTGGTGTATCCTCTGGCGATTCCATTCGTAAGTATATTCCCGAAATCAAGCCTCTCTGTAGCTGCCTTTTTTGCAATATGTTCCAAATTTAGATACATTTGGAAAGCTCGCTCTATGAGAAATTGCTAAAAGGAAGTGTCTAATCTGCAGAAAATTAAAAAGCTGAATGTCTTGCGTTTGATATTTGTTTTGGAGCTCCTGGAGGGACATGATCTCACCTTTTCCACCACGTCAGCTGCTGTCTTCATATTCTCTATTCTTAATAAATAACATTCTAACATTTATTTTAAAGATGAAACTGCACAGAAGACAGCCCAAAGAAGTTGTTGATTGAAGAATATTGTATTTTTGGAAGAAGATTGAAGAATGTTGTATTATTCGCAAAGTCTTTGTTTGTTATCTCTGAACTGTCATTTAATGTAATCTAATTAAAAAAATGTCATATTTTAAAAATACTCATTAGTCATCTGAAGTTTTTAGAAGAATAAGTGTCAGGTTACATTTAAATAAATGCTATATCATATCAAACAAATGCAAATAAGGAATGGGTTACATTGCCTTTACATTTATATTAAAGACACCCTAGCACCCGAGTATCACCTATAATTACGGTAAAGTACTAAGACTGATGCTAAAACTCAATTTGTAGAGGTTGCGGCACACTCGTTTAACTCGCAAAATGCCATGGATTTAGACGCACCTCATGGTGCCTATGACGGCAGTAAATCTTACTACATCTGTACACGTGTTTTATCTACACTATTTATTTTAATTGTACTAAAATACTGTACAGGCACAGTAACAATAGTAAATCATTCTGCAAATGAGACAATAATTTACCAAATAGTCAACACAATATCGATTTATATTTTAAGATTAAAAAAGGCCTTAGAATGTGACTGCATGTACTGTATGCTGACACAATGCAGCACAGTGAAGGCTACTCGCTTTGTGAGGTCACTTTGAGATTAGTTAGGTTAATGACACCTGAGTCACTCAGTTTTTAAAAGTACACAAAGAGAAAGAAAAGCATTGCCCATTAAACAGTCACAGAAGATTTATGAGGCATTATGTGCATTCACAGTATTATATTGTCATATTAGTTCAAAATGTTATAAACTCATTCACTTAATTAACATTATAGTGGGTTGAAGTATAAACTTGCATGGCAGCAGATGACTGGATTTCAACTGTCATAATCACATTCCACTGCACCTGACCATGAATAGGAAATTCTATGCAGAGAAAATGTAAGATATGCCATCATTTGTATCAAGTAAATCTCAACATGCCATTGTGACTTTCAACACATAATTATTATGCAGCCTAACAGACAAATACAAAGCTATCTCTCTCACTTACTCCCTATGCAACACCATGTGGTTAAACCCTCCATTTTAGTTACTATTACACAGAGTAAAACATATTTTGGGGTATCTTTAGGTTGTAACGCATTGCCCAACCTGCAAAAATTCAATTTATTACAACTCTCTGTTGTCTATCATTCAACCCGTTTTCAATCCAGATGAAAATATTTTTACAGAGTCCAATCTGCTTTAATTTTTACACTAACCTCTTATCTGGAGACGTATCAAAAGCTTTTGCAAAATCTAAGTAGACCACATCAACTGCATTACCCTGGTCTAAATTCCTACTTACCTCCTCAAAGAAACTAATAATGTTAGTTTGCCATGAGTTATCCTTCATAAATCCATGCTGACAATTACTAATAATTTTGTTTTCCATTAGGTATTCCTGAATTTTATCTCGTAGTAAACCTTCAAGTAGTTTCTCCACTTTTGATGTCAGGCTTACAGATCTGTAATTCCCCAGTTGTGATCTACAGTAGCTCCCTTTTTAAATATAGGCACCACATCTTCTTTATGCCAATCTTGTGGTACTGAGCCTGTGGAAATGGAGACCTTGCATATTAAATGTAATCGTTTGGCTATTACTGAACTTAACTCCTTGAGAACTCTTTGATGTACCAGTATGCCATCGGGCCAGGTGCCTTATTTATTTCATTTTATCAAGTCTATGAACTTCTTCCTCAGTTAACCAATTGTTCGTTAATATAGAAGTTGTGGCTTCTTCCTGCAGCACTATTATTGCAATTGAGTCTTCCCTGGTAAATACAGAGGCAAATAATTTGTTTAATACTTTTGCTTTTTCTTTATCTCCAATAGTGTGCCTTCCCATCTCACACTAAAAGGGTTCTATACTGTATTTTCTTTTCTCATTTATTTGTTATTAAGTTACTTAAAGAACTTGTTAGGCTTGATCTTACTTTCTATTGCAATCTTTCTTTCATTATCCATTTTTGCTAATTTGATAGCCCCTTTGCAACTTTTGTTACATTCCTCATAATTCTGATATGATGTCTCTGTCCAGTCTGACTTTAAGCATCTAAACGCCTGCCTCTTTTACATTTCGTCCCCTATCTGTTTTATTTAGCCACTTTTGTTTAGATTTGTTTATTTTATATTTATTTCCCAAGGGTATACATTGATACGTTGCTTTTCTAACAATGTTTTAAAGTCTGCCGATTAATCTTCCACATTTTTGCCTGCAAAAACATCATCCCAATTTATTCATTGTAGATTAGTCCTCAGTTTATTAAAATCTGCCTTTCTAAAGTTTAAAGCCTTTTTTTAACCCAAGTAATGTGGTGTTGATCATTTATTTCAAATGAGACAATGTTATGATCACTGTTACCCAAAGATTTCTAGACTTGAATATTTGTTGTTACTTCTACATTATTTGATATTAACAAATCCAGTATTGTCCCAGTCCTGGTTGTTTTTTCAATAATTTGGGTCACATAATTGTCTTTAACCACTCCCAAAAACCTGTTTCCTTTTATTGTATTACTAATCTCTTTACGCCAGTCTGTCTGGATAATTAAAATCACCCATTATGCAAACATGACCTAGTTTTGATGCCTTCTTCATTTTCAAAAGTATTTTGGCTTCCTCAATCTCACATATAGTTGGTGGTTTATAGCATATCCCTACAAACATTTTCGTTACACTTTTACCTCCACTGCTAATTTCTTTTTTTTGTTTTTAACAATCATTTTTATTGGTTTTCATGGAGGGTCACAGGCAACATTCCAAAACGTTTACAGGACGTATGTTTATAACACATTGTACATACAGTAAGGCAGTCAATCTTTCAAGACCTAGACAGGGAAGCTTGCATAAAACATACCGGGCAGTAACTCCTCCTTATTTTAAAAATGAGGATAGTGAAGGACAGGTAGAGAAAGAGAAAAGGGGGAAGAGGGGGGGAGAAGGGGAAGTAGAGAGGGGGGGAAGGCGCAGCGATCTGGTGATTCAGGTGTTTTAATCTTAATTGTAGGGCCATAAGTCCCAGACCTTGTTGAACCGGTCCAGGCTCTGGTTCAGGAGGGCCGACAAGTGCTCCATCGATTTAACCTCATTTGTTCTGCGGAGAACCATCTGTTTGGACAGGGTTTTTATTTTTTTCCAGTTGGCTGTTAGCGAGCAGCGAGCTGCTGTGAGCAGGTGTGAGATTCGTTTTCTCGTGGAAGCTGAGGCTGAGTCAATTGGTTTCGCTAGAAGGAACATCAGGGGGTCTAGAGGGATCTCTTCTCTTGCTATTTCCTCAGCTATAGAGCGGATAATATTCCAGAAAATCTGGACCTTAGGGCAAGTCCATAGTATATGTGCCAGGTCTCCACCCTGACCACACCCTCTCCAACACATATCGGGCTGGTCAGGGAAGATCTGGCTCAGCCTTCTCGGGGACAGGTACCAATGAAGTAGAATTTTGTATATATTCTTTTTGGTAGTAGTACAAATGGATGTTTTGGCTGCAGCTTCCCAAATGTCCTCCCAGTCATCTCTACCTATTTCTACGTTTAGTTCCTCAGCCCATTTCATCATGTAATTATGTTGGTGGGTATCATGGAACGTGCTAGTCCCAGGTAGATTCCTGAGATCAAACCTCTTTGGTATGTTCCCCCGGCACATTTCTTTTCGAAGGTCGTGAGGCTTTTACATTTGGACCTTTGGGACACCACGTGGAGGAAATGTCTGATCTGGAGGAATCCGTATAAGGGAAGTTTTACCGAGGGGTGTCTTTCCTGTAACTCCAAAAATGGCATCAGAGACCCCTTGTTAAGTAAGTCTGATGCTGTCTTTATACCAGACTCTTGGAATTGCTTAAAGTCCCTGGGGTCACAACCTGAGGGAAAATCTGGGTTATCGAATATAGATATAAGGGGGGAGGGGAAGGATGTCAATCCATGTATGTCTTTTGTTGTGACCAAATTTTCCACGTACATCTTATGGCTCCCAGGCCTATTTTGCCTGGTATTGTTATCTTCCCACCCCCTTGGGACCAAAGTAGTGCTCCAAGGGATAGGGGAGCCACATATGAGGCCTCAATCTCCAACGAGCCACAGGATGCTGGGTCGTTATTCAATACCACCATTTGCTTTAGGTGGGATGCTTTGTGGTACTTGATTATATCTGGTACACCTAGGCCTCCGCACTCCATTGGGGCAAGCATTACCGTTGGGGCAAGCATTACCGTTCGCGCCACTCGTGGCCTTTTGTTTTTCCATATAAATTGGAAGATGCTATTTTGGATGTTTTTGAGATCTGCCAGCGGCACACAGACAGGGAGAGTCTGGAAGAAATACAGCAGTCTGGGAAGGATGTTCATCTTAACTGATGCTACCCTACTGAGCCACGAAATATGGTATTTGTTCCATCTCTGGAGATCTTGTTTAATTTTTGTAAATAAAGGGGGAAAATTGCAATTGTACAATGCTGCGTATGAGTTGGCTATTCTGACTCCCAAGTATTTTATGTTTGTGGAGCTCCACTTATAACTAAAATTGAGCTTCATTAGTTTTACTTCTTGGGTGGTCAGGGATAGGTTCAGGGCTTCTGATTTATCGTTGTTGATTTTGCACCCTGAGATCCGGCCGAATCTTTCCAACTCAAACTGAAGATTAGGAAGAGCCATCATGGGGGATGTCCGAGACAGGATAACGTCATCCGCGAACAGCGAAATTTTGTGTTCTCTGTCCCCGATGGCGACCCCTTTTATATCTTGGTTTTGTCTAATTGTTGCTTCCAGGGTTTCGATTGATAGTGCAAAAAGGAGTGGGGATAGAGGGCAACCTTGTCTAGTACCATTCATAATTTTTATGGGGACTGAGTCTCCTCCTGGGAGTTTAACAAAAGCTGATTGGTTCTTATATAGGGCCCTAACCCATCCAGGAAGGGGCCTCTGAATCCAAATTTAGTCATAGTATAATCTAGGAAATCCCATCTAATTCTATCAAATGCTTTTTCAGCATCAAGACTCAATAGGAATGCTTTTTTCCCCACTAGATGCACGTGGTCAATGATATTTAATATTTTGCGCGTGTTATCCGAAGCTTGTCTGCCCGAAACAAATCCGACCTGGTCTTTATGGATCAAGCTCGGTAATATTGGATTTAGTCTGTTTGCAAGGATTTTACTATAAATTTTGAGATCCGAATTAAGTAAAGATATTGGCCTATAGCTCCCGCATTGGAGCGGGTCTCTTCCTTCTTTATGGATAATTGCCAGGTTAGCTGTGGACATGGATACTGGGACATCGTCCCCTCCATAAACAAGTTGAAAACCTCCGTTAAATGTGGAACCAGCACTTTCATCATTTTTTTGTAATATTGATTCGAGAAACTGTCTGGCCCTGGGGTCTTATTTGCCTTTAGTTGTTTTATTACGTCAAATATTTCTCTAGGGGATATTTTCTCATTAAGTTTAAGGACGGTTTCCTCTGGAAGGGCAGTAAGCTGCACTCCTCCAGGTATCTAGAGATAGCCGCCAACCCAGACTGGGTGTTCTGGGAGGGATTTAGGTTGTATAGTTTGGTGTAAAAGTCTGAAAACTCTTGGGCAATTTCTTTCTCTTTAAAGAATTGTACACACGATTTTGTCCGAATTGCTGAAATTTGGGACTTAATCCGTAGACCTTTTAATTTATTGGCCAACAACCGGTCCGACTTGTTTCCTTTGTCATAATAACGTTGGTTTATCCATCTCAGTGCCCTCTCTACCTCATCAAGTTGGACTCTTTTTAATTCAGTCCTTGTTTTTTCTAAAGTTTTGTTTAATTTTTTTGGTGGGTTTGTTTTTATGTGCGGCCTCCAAAGACAAGACCCTTTCCGTCAATTCCTTGTATTTTTGTCTCTTTTTCTTTTGGAAAGACGCTATGGAAATGAGCGAACCCCGGATTATTGCCTTATGGGCTTCCGACAGCGTTATAGGGGAACCGACCGAACCCTTGTTTATATCAAAGTATTCCTTTAGTTTTTGCGTAATTATGCCCACTATTTCTGGGGAGTTTAAGAGAGAGTCGTTTAGTTTCCAACTGTAGCTATTGTTCTTACTGAAAGGCAGAGAGAGCACTATGTCTATGGGGGCATGATCAGACCATATTATCGAGCCAATATTTGACTGGGTGGACGCCTGGAGAACATTTTTGGTACCCAGAAAAAAATCAATCCTCGAGTAGGACTGATGTGGAGCAGAATAGAATGAGAAGTCTCGCTCCCCCTGGTGTTGGGTTCTCCAAATATCGAACATTGGGAAGTCTCTAAGCATATTGTTGATTTTTTTGGCATTGATTATTGATGTCTTTGGGGGTGCTATGCCTTGGCCACTCGATCTGTCTTGGTCCGGGGAACAGGTCATATTAAAGTCTCCCGCTATTATTACTGAGGGTGATTTAAGGTTACTTACAGTTTCAAAAATTGACTCCAGGAAGGGGATCTGGCCTTCATTTGGCACGTAAACGTTTCCACTGCTATTTCTATCCACAAGGTCTCTACATTTTCATAATTCCCTTCATAAATATATACCCTTACAATAGGTTTTAGATCCAGTTTATACTGGATATAAACATACTCCACCTCCTCTTCTATTTGCTCGATTCTTCCAAAAAAGGGAATAAACCTATAAATTAACTGCCCAGTCATGAGTTTCATCCCACCATGTTTCCGTAGCAAACCTGCATTTAAGTTTTTTTCAGTCTGTACTATGATCTTATCTGCCCCTGCCTTTCTACTCCAATTGAATTTAGTCTATATAGTAGTATAGTATAGTATTATCTGTATTTTATAGGGGTGTTTCCTTGCTTGCCAAACTCCCAGATGACCCCATTCTACCTCTATGGCCCCTTGCTATTTCCCGATCTCCATCTATTCAATTTAGTTCATTATCTGTTTCTTGTCCATCCCCCTCCATCCATGCAGAAATTTTTTTTTTTTTCCCATAACGGAAATGCACGCTATGATGGGCACTACTCGCTCCAGGAAACTACTTGAATAGTTTTACAGTATGTGTCCCTAGCAGGAAAATAAACAAATACTGCTTTAATTGTTTGAAATCGATTCATTGAAATATGTTTACTGTATGTGACCTTGCAATTTTCTGATTCCATAGAAGAGTTAAGTATATACTGTATATATGGGGTCAAAAATGTAAATGCACATCTTAGATTCTTGGGAAAGGATTTAGGACTAATTGAATATAGCAGGCTTAGAAACTATGCTCAGTGACAAACTACAACTACAGTACAAAGGCTAACAGAATATTTCAGTATCTTTCAAATGAAGTTTAGATGCTAGAGTGCTGGGCGTGATTTTCTTCCTGTACAAATCTCTTGTATGATAAAGCCCTGAATAAGGAGTACAGTTTTGGAAACGTTTTGGAAATGTGCAGACGTAATCACCAGATAAAAGGTGCAAGGATTACTTATGACAAAGATTATCCAAATTCTATTTTTTCTCTTTGTAAAAGAGGTATCTAAAATGGGATATTATTAATATTTACAAATATATCCATGGTCAATGCAACAA